>NW_022280055.1:1043866-1077531 GCF_004355925.1 Anarrhichthys ocellatus | reverse complement strand
GAGAGAGAGAGAGAGAGAGAGAGAGAGAGAGAGAGAGAGAGAGAGAGGAGAGGAGTGTGCTGTGTGGATTCTGTTGCAGGGTGTAGTTGTTGTGTGACTGGCCTTATTGTTAACAACGTTAGCCTTGGTGATGTGTGTAGGCTATAGCCTAGCTAAGAGCCTTGGCTTGTATCCATGAAATCTGGGTTTTGAGCCAGTGTTAGACCTCAGCATAACACACTAGGTAGGGGGAGCCCCCGATTGCCACCAGGTATTACTCATACTCCTCATGATGTTACGCCAAATTTTTAATCTCTCAGAAAATAACTCGAGACTTTTCCTAAAAGCTGCAATAACTGACTTCTTTGGCTGTTTAGCGGACAAGCTGTGATCACAACACTGACATATTATCACCCTTTGATGAAGCCATTAGCAAAGAGTTGCCTGTTTACACATCCAGCAGATACGGAGCAACAACAGCATTCATTTGGAGTGTTTTTTCCAGCCACCTGACAAATAAAAGTCCAATATTCTCTTTCCTTTTAGCTCTGTTTCAGTGAACATGCTTGACTAGCAGGTAGTGTACAGTGGGGTTCTGAGTGTTTTCACTCAAAACAGCTCCCTGCTGCGACTGAGAACAGAGAGGGTAAACTCAAACAGTAAATTTTTTTTTCTGTTCTTACAGTGTGCACATGTGCGTATATGTGGGGATAAGGGCTTGAATGTGTAAATGTATGTGTTTACCGTATTTGTTTCGTGCATTTTTCGTGCGTTTGTCTTGCGAGACGTGAACATGAACAGATTGTGAAAACAAATTGACAATAAAGGCTGAGTTTCTTTCATATGTTCTTCTATGAACATATCTTCCTTTTAAAACTTTTTGAAATATTCTATGTTATTGTGTGGATTTTTCCTGTATGCTTTTGTTAAAATCTTGAATCAAACAAAACCCCATAGACCGGATTAGACAAAGCACTAGTAACATTATGACTTGCCCATTTCTTCCTGTACCTCTTTACGCTCTGAATAATAAAACAGAAAAGCCCTAGAAAAATCACTCAAATCATCCAAACACTTGATTTATTCAGGCATCCCTTCAAACTCTGTGAGAAACAATTTCGGCTCCAATCATAACATATGTTCTGGGATGACTTTCTTCACTCACCATGTTGATGCCCTTGGGCAGAGAGACAGATCTGTAGGGGTACGTGGGGAAGTCAGGATGAAACTCCGGAAAGGGACCCGTCATCTCAAAGCTTTCACAGAACTGTGGAGGAGGTGGAATCACGTTGTTCTCGTCTATCTCCAGCTGGAGCGGTATCTCGGCTTTTACCTCCAGGTCCACTGTGTCAATGTTCGTCTCCAGATAGGTTTTCTCTGCCGGGTCAAGGGGAGTCTGCTTCCGCTCGAGTAAAGAGTCCTGCTGTTGGGCCATTGAGCAGGGTGGCCTGGGGGTCCACTGTGTCGCCGCTTGAATCTCGTCTTCAGGCTCAGGTGGACTTGTGGTGGTGAAGCCGGAGGGAGAGACTTGTTTCCCAAATGCCTGCAGGCTGTTTGGATCAATCACGTTGGATGTCACCTCATCCAAGAACTGTGAAAACTTCACTTTGGCTACGATCGTTTCCTCCCGCAGACATTGTACTTTTACACTGCCCCTCCCCTGACACAGCCCCCTCTCTGGCGATGTGCGGAGTTTGTTGTGGTTGCTGCCTCTGACCTGCTCCGCCTGTGGATGAGCTCTGCCAAGAGGCCCTCTGAAGAGACATCCAGGAAGCTTCCTCCACCTTCTCTCCTCTCTCAGTCGAGTTTGAAACGCTTCCTGGCTTTGCCTCTTGATAGAGCTGTGCAGGAGGCAGGTGACCCCTGAGCTCCAGCTGTACAGGCTGTCAGTGCCCTCGCTGCTGCATCCTGGGCTGCTGCTGGGGGCACTGGGGCAGGATGGCTGGCTGGGGGAGGACTGATGATATAAGGGGCCTATCACCTCGTCTAGCCAGACCTGATCGCTGAGAGATCCGGAGGGGCCCCAAGATTTTAGCGATGGCTGGCCCGGCTTTGCTCTGCCTCTCTGGGACAGCATGCAGGCTGTGCTGCTTGTCCCGTCCATCGGCATGAGTCCTGACTGCATGGATGTGTTCTTTCTCTAATTGTTGCAACTGGCAGATGATCCATGGTCCAGTGGACAGACCCAAATTTAAAGAGTTCTACCCCAGTCTCATTATTGTGCAAGCCTGACCTAGAAGAGATCCAATACATTTCACTCTAGGCTGAACAGATGGTCTCTTTTAGTGCCAGAATCACCCCCTGCTATGTCAGGCAAGGACATCCTTGACTTAAAATTGAATGCAGACAATTATGGAGACATGTTATTAGGTCAGTCTAACGAACTTAAGTTTTTTTTGTTTATTTTTACCCACAAACAACATATTATCCTCTATAAAGTCAAAGACAGAATTTCACAGCTTCTCTGCAGTTACTCTGCAGAAGCTTCAGGTTTGGATATAATGAGAGGGAGTTTGAACACAATCCCAGCGAGAGTCTTTGCTAGTCGGGCAGAGCTAACTCCAAGGGTGCTGCTCTTAATTAGACCTTCTATTGAGAGCAGAGCAGCAAAGCTTTTCCAGCTTTTTCCAGGTCAGTGGTCGTAGAAAAGCATTGATCCAACAGAGCACATCACAGCTGACACACAGACACACGGACTAATGGACAGGCTCGTTGAGTAATGGAATACGATAATCGTATCAATACCTCTCATTAACAGAGCAGTGGTGCTCATGCAAGCATTAAAGACATAGTGTATGCCTGAAATGAAAAATAATTCTTCTGTAAAATAATAGCTATAGCTCTGACACCCTGTCTCCAGTCCTTATGCTAAGCTAACGGTTTACATGTTCGATACTAGCAAATAATCATTCTTGGTATTGATCCTCTCGATCTAACGCTCAATGAGAAAGTGTACGTCCCAAAATTGCAAACTATTCTTTTGAATGACATACTTACATGGAATTTGCTTTCATACAGAATCATAATGATATTTTGATTCCTCCTATACACATATAATGGAGTACATAGATCTGTGCATTGACACACACAGTCATGCACGCACTTTTTATCCGGGACTACAAAACGTGTAGTTTGCTACCTTAACCTAATTGGCCATAGCTGCTGTAAAATGCACAGCTTCACATTTTGTTATGCTTCGGGATCTTCTCCTCATTCTTAATTTAATCATCTTCTGATATGCATGCAATCTGTATTATGAAGACACGCACTGTAGCATGTATTCATATGGGCATAGTGAAAGAGATTGGGATTGGCAAGTGAGTGGCAGCAGTTTGACAGACATGAAATGCCACATATCAAGCCGGGCAGGGCAGAGATATATATCCTCAATGTAAGCCCCCAAACTAAAGCACAAGTTAAAAATGAATGTTTATACGAAATCTGTACTGGAAACGAAGGCTCATTAGTCTTCGAGAATATGCAAAAGGAGAAACCACCAAGTGCAGCATCCAGCATTTCAACTCATGCTGTGTGTAATAATGTACAATAGTCCTTCCTGTATTATTCCACTACAAAGACGCTTTCCCCATAATAATCTTTCATATTCCAAGCCGTTATGATCTAATTTGATGTCTGACCATAAGATCACAGAGGAGACCTTCAACTTGTCCTACCTATACAGTCTTCACTTGGATCAGACCGGGATAATATACTGTACAGTGTATCTTGTCATGCAGGAGCCACACTGTTTCGGTCCCCGGGGGTATCATTAGCGGCGCATCTGATATGTTGGGTTTGAGCCATGACTGGATGGCCTGCTGTGCGCATGCGTTCCTCCAGACTTGGGCCCCACAACCTGCCTGCTGCTACAGCCCAGCCGGCTCACAGGACACCCAGGGGACCACCCTGTCTAGTACCGGGGAGAAGCTCCAAGCCTTCAGCTCGCAGACATATCTCGATATCATTTTCTCTCCGGTCCAACCCTGTTTCCCTCTTCCTTCAGGCCCTCTCTCCATTGCGCTGCCATTTCTCACCATTTTCAGACTTTCCAGGCAGGATCGGGCCTCTTCTATGATGAATGTCTTTAATAATCTCTTTTCAATCTCAGGAGGAGGAGAGGGGTGGGAGCCAATTTAGAACTATCGCCCTGACGGGAGAGACAGTCAGCCCGTGGCTTCCGGAAGGTAATGGTGCTGAAATGGATTCTTGCTACAAGTGCAGAGGTGGAGATAATTGGTGATGCTTGCTTGCTTGCTTGCTTGCTCGGTGGTTGCACTGCACTTTCCCTCGCTGGCTAGTTGTGTGCCTGCCTGGCTGGGCTGAGCCTCTGCAGGGGCCACAGTTCCTGCGTCCCTTACTAAGCCTGCAGAGCAGACTAAATGCCACGTCTGATCAGCTCTGGGCATGAAGAAGTATGGCCTCGTGCCACTCAGCTGTTTCTATGGCAATGTGTTTTGACTCTGCTCGGCCTGCTCCTCTCATCAGATCATCTGTCTCACCTGTCCACACAGCCTCATGCTAAACGCCGGCTGGACAGGGGGTCAGTTTGATGCTTCTTAAAAGTCAGTTTTACTTGTGGTTAAATTACAGCAACAACCAAAAAAACAGCATTGAACATATATTAAAGATGGCAATGACATAGAGCAGGCCAATCCCTTCCACACAGAGCAGATTCATCTAAAATGCTGGAAGAAAAAGTAATTTTCTATTTCCACTCTCCATCATTTAATGTTTTTACCCTACAAACTGATCAAATGTGTCAGTGAATTAATAGCTTGTATGAGAGGACCAGAAAGCAATGTGCTATCAACAGAATCACTGCCTCTCTCTCTCCTGCTCGTCCTTCAAAGCAACACGCGAAGCAACGTTTGATTTCAGATTGTTGGAATCATTTCCGGGGAATCACTTAACCTGTTCCCATCTTTAGGTCTGCATATTGGATGTTCGTGTATGAAGCTTACTATCTGTGTCTTGCACCATAGCCGCGCCTGTCAATAGTGGCTAACAGGTGCACTTATACGAAAAGCCAAGATGAGGAAACAGCGTGTCGTCAGATGCGGCATCAGTAATCCATCTCATGCAGAGACACTTGTCAATGCCGCCGGACCTGCGGGGTCGCTTTCAGAGAACCACACTGTGCAATCAAATGAGATTGGACTAAATTGAATAAGGACCACCTCATTGTGGAGGTGTAGAGATGGGTTTCCTGGCAATTGTTGCAGAACACACAGTAAGGTGTGCAATAAAATCAGTCAGACAGCAATTACAATAGCACATAATGCATACCGCAAGGGTGATGAGCATCTGTTTCAAACTGGAAGCCTGTTAACACAGGCAGAACCAGTGTAATCATTGCAAAGCATCAACCAACCCCTCTGTGCTACACCATGGACGTCTTAATATATAGCTTTAACTCTTGTGGGTTCGGAGTAGCTGTACTCTGGATAATATGTCTACAAGGACGTGCTACTGGGGAGAGGGACCAGCTGACCTCAATACATGTCATTATCATACCACAGTTTTCTGTCAACAGAGCCTGTCATATCACTCTGTGTGTGTGTGTGTGTGTGTGTGCTCCACCAACTCAGTCACACAACAAATGGTCACTGTAGCATTGTGCTGCAGATTCACTGAGTTGTTATCACGAGTGTGTTGACAGACTTCATGGTTGAACCGATAAAGAAATAAGCGACCTTAATTTCTAATGTGCACTCAGTTGCCAGTTTATTAGGTACACCTAGCTAAGACTAATGCAGTCTAATACAACTGTCCTGAAGGGCTAAGGTCAGCTTGCCATTATGCTCAGAATGACCACGCTGATGTTTGGCTGGTACGTTCACCATGTTCACCATCTAAGTTAGCATGTTAGAAATGAAACATTTGCTGATTGGAACTAAGTGGAGGACCGACAGACCAATTTTGACATCCAGAAAGCCACACAGTCAATAGCATTTCTGACAACCTGAATCGACAAAGCTTCTGTACATCAATGTAAAAAGCTACAGTATATTAAATAGATATCAATTATCTAATTATGTTCAATAAATATTCCCAAGATATACTTTAAGCCGGCATCAAGGCACCCACCAAGGTGAGGTCGGCCCAAATAAATTACTTAAAAAAAGATCTACCTACATGTTTTTGGCCACCAACCAAGAAAACATTTTTAGAGCAAATTGCTTGTCAAGAAGACGAATGTCGGAGCAGAGTATGAGAGTACTGTTTCCACGCTTATTTTCCGGTAACTTTTCTTGTGGTGTCCTCACACACACACACACACACACGCACCCACCCACCCACACACACACACACACACACACACACACACACACACACACACACACAAAGATAGGGTGCCAATTATAGTAACTGTGTGATGAGGTTTCTCATAGTGAGGCCCATGCTACCTTTGCTTCTAATCCTTTGTTATTAATTATATCTTCAACAAGCCCACACAGTTCTTGTGGTGTCAGCACCGAGTATCCATGGCAACAGCTGGTTGGTCCCGGCTCTCAGGGATGAGCACACGCACACACACACACACACACACACACACACACACACACACTCTGCTGCCTGATAAAACCACAATGCCTCGCTGCAATGATGCTCGACTGACAAGATGAATAACTCAACTGTAGTGAAATATAATAAAAATAAAATAAATCCTGCGCCTCACAACCTTCTCCTCCTCACAGTCTCTAGGCAGGAAACAATATTCGCTGCCATTACCATAGTGACCGAATTAATAAAGATGCCTGTTGCTCAATCCAAACATTGCACCTCGTGAAAGAAAGAAAGAAAGATGATGAATAAAAAATATCTCGATCCTGTATATCCAGAATGCCGTGGTTGGTTTTAACTCTATACTTAAAATACAAATTTGAGGGATTTTATCATTTTATATTTCAAATCCACCACATATATTGTACTTTCGACACAACATCATATGTGACTTACTTTAAACGTATCAAAGAACTCCAAGACACGCATTTTGTGCGAGGTCACAAGCCATAGAGTTTGGGAACCACTTGTTTAATTTTTAACATGACTTAAAAGTATTTTATAAGCTCATTATAAGTCTTTCAATGTAAAATCTACTAAATGCCACATTGTAAAAAATTACAATATTCTTGTCTGGCATGTAGTGGTGTTGAAGTAGCACAACATCAATTGCCTTGAGTGATGTCAGTTGAGTCAAGACAAAAGCATATGGAGAGATGGAGTTCGAAAGAAGTGAGTTTACCAGGCTAAATTAGCTGTAAATGGGAAACAAACAAAGCCACACAATACTACTTCAGCCAATCAGCAACAGTTCGTGCACAACACGGGGGAAAGGCCGCGGATGTATAAATATAATGGCAAAGCAAGAATAAAGAAATAAAGAGAAACGCAGTGGGAGCAACAGGGGCGTTGAATCTATTATCATTTGTTTGGGTGTTGAGTTCAAATATCAATAATCTTTTTTCAGAATAGCTGACTCCAGTTTTAAGCAAAGGATCTGACAGTCAACTTACTTACTTAACTTGCTATAAATACCTTATGCAATTTGCTGTTTCTTCAGTCCAAGAAGGATAAATATCACATATTATTAATATATCTGGGACCACACTCAGGATAGTTCATTAACTTCCAATTAGGCCTAATGTTAGTACAGAGAGAGCAGAGTGATCTGCATTTTATTCTTGCTGTGCTTTGCAGTGATATGTTGGTACCTGGAAAAAAGTGGGCCGAGTGGGAGCTCAGTTATTTAAAAAAAGGGGTAAATATACCTCAAAGTATTGTACATTGTGCAAGTTATAACATTGTTTTTGTCTGTTTTTATTTTCTTGAAATATTGTAATGCTTTAATTTGATTTCACTCTTATGTGATCTGTTCTGTTTTACTCTAAAACAACGTTTACACACAAAGTGGGGTTTCTTTGGTTGTTGCTCCTCTTAAACAGGAGCTCTCTCTTGTGGCTTCATTGATCACGTACATGTGAGATGAGAGTCCACCTCCGTCAGCTGCGGTTAAACAGACACTGAGGAACATTGAGGTTTAATGACAAGAGAGAAGATGGACGAAGATGAGCTGTTGAAGTTTGACCTCAGCTGGTTTACTTACCACAAACGAGCAGTGTTTTAAAGCATCAAGGTGGACAATTACAGCTAAACAGCACCATCTACTGCTGAGATGTACAAAGAACACTGGTGGAAAAAGGCGACTCAGATTCTTTAAGTAAGTTAAAGTATCAAAACAACAATGTGAAAGTCCAACATTCAAAATTGAAATGTAGAGAAGTAGCCTATTAGCAGCAAAAATGTATTATGTATTAAAATAAAAGTACTTGTTCTGCAATGAATGCCTGTTGTCACTGATATATTATCATATCTTACATTATTAAATTGTTTGCTGATGCCTCAATATGCATGTAGCCTTTTATTGTTGTAGCTGGTTGAGTTGGAGCTCGTTTTAACTTTAACATTAATTACAGTTTGGTAATCTCGTCCAGCGATTTCCAAGTGGGAGACTCTTCTCTAATCTTTGCTGTTTTTGGGGAAATATTGGATAATTTTACCTTTTAGAGCCTTGAACATTTATGTAAATTTAAGTTTAGATGAGAAATATTATTTGGAGGAACTGCCAACAACTCAGACATCTAAAACATAACAAGGAGCCCCAACAAGACTCACATGAATGTAGTCAAGTTAAAAAGTAGAATATTTCCCTCTGACATGTAGTGGAGTAGAAGTATAAAGTATCATAAAATGGACAAAGTCAATTAAAGTAGAAGCACCTCAAAATTGTAGCTCAGTACTTGAGTAAATGTACTTAATTACTTTCCACCATTGACAAAAAACAGCCATTGAGGTTCCTCCACATTCCTTTATTCCTCTGCACTCAACACGCAAAGGCTGGATAGAAATCACAGTATAGAAAAGTGTAATTGTACAAACATCATGTTATCGTGGACACGATTACAATCAGTTCAAAAACACCACATGATCTGTCGACATTATCAGACACGATACAGACATTTACAAACAAGTGTAACTGTAGAACTCCACAATGATGTATAGTTGTGAAAACATTTTCACATTTTTGAAAATACATCAAATTCAATTTGCAAACATGTATAGTATATGTAGTCAGTTCCATATAAAAGCACTATAACGTGACAGAAAGGTGTAGTTATAGTGTGCTGCCTGGTAATGAGGTACAGTGCGCAAGCGTTAACAACTCAGAACATGAGTATAAACGTTTGAGGAGAAATATAAAGTCTTATTTGGTTTGTGTGCATCAACAACAAAGACAGTAACAAAAAAAAACAGCATCAGTGTTCCCTGTAAGCCAAAGACATTCTACCTGTATAAGTGCTCCTTTAAAAATAACAGCTGATACTAATATGCCCCAACACATGAGAAAAATTAATAACAGAACGTTAGACATTTTGAGTTGAAATTGGCTATTTTTACCTGGCTCATGATCTTTAAGTCCATCAAAGAGCAAACGCAGAAAGACTACTACAGCAGATACGTATATATGCTCCCACCCTGGTATTCATTAGGCCAAGGACCAACAGCTAAAACCAAGATACATAAAACAACATTTGTATAAAACTGTAAAGAAAATGACATAAGCGCAAATGTAAATGAGAACAAAAGCTCCCTCAAAAGGTGAACAGGTACACAGTAAGTGCAGTTAAAAGGCCTCGATAGGTAATCTCGAACCTGGTGTTTCTCCTCCACAACAATATTCAGTGAAATAGTTTGTGGCAGCTGGTGTAACTCTTGATTTGAAAATGCATTCCCCCACTCATCAATAAAAACTTATCCTAAAGATACTTTATAAAAAACCCAAAAATAGGAAACTTTGTAGACGGCATCAACAACTAATTACCTCAATCCTTTAAAATTGCTGGTATTCTTCTAACAGATCATTTTTCATAAATGCAAGATTGTATTTTGGAGCATAGTGGGTATTTAATATTTCAACCAGTTTCAGGTTATTACTTTTCCTTCGCAGGCTGCTCAATGAGTTTCCCCTTGTGGTACTTCTGTCCGATCCCGTAGGGGACGTGTGCCGATATGGTTCCCATTTCTCTGGCCCCCTCAATGTGGAACATCTGGTCGTCGAAGTAGATGTGCGGTTTGATTTTCTGCAGCAGGGGCCCTTTGGGAGCCCCGGCCAGGAAGAGAGCCTCGTCGATCTCCAGGCCCCAGCTGCGGAGCGTCTTCAGGACGCGGGCCCCGGAGCTGGCCGCGCTGCGGGCCGTCACCAGGTAGGTTCGGATGGGACAGTTCATGCGCTCGTTCTTGGCGTAAAACTTTCTCTGCAGCTTCCCCAGAGCCTCCAGGAAGCACTTTAAGGGACCCTGAAAGAGCCAAATAATCAAGTTAATTTAAAATGTTTGGAAATAAGGAACACGGGGACAGATAAACAAAAGAGGAGAGAAACTAAATGCACACACAGGAGGGCAAAATGGATTTTAAAACTCATTTATAGCCTGCAGACATTCTCCAGAGCCTTGTTTTACCCCATACAGCTGCTGTTCTCACAGCTATTACCTTTGATAACTCATCTGTTCAGTTTGTTTGCATCCTATTGTCATTACTTTCTTTGTATTTTGCTGAATTATGTTATTTATCTCTCCTGTTTCCTGGTTTTATGCTTATGTATAGATGTGAATAAATAATCCGAAACTAAAAAACTAAACTGTTTACATTAGACGAGTCCCCCTGAGCACTCTATTAGGACTCTATCCACTGAAGGCAGATACATCTGGATGGAAAACGATGATTGTGGTCTGTGCATTTTGAGTATCTTTGAGTATATTCTTGTCAATGCTGAAAAGCTTCTGAAACAGCAATTCGGCCATCACAGCCCAATGAAACTTTTAAATTTAAATTTGTTTAAGAGGGTGAATGGAGTAAAACACTGAATCGACAGTATTCAAGAAGAATTAACTACAAAGAAAAAAAAATCTGTATGATTTAAAGGAAGATCATTGTGAAGATCAGTATGAGGCTGTGTTTGTATCAGTATACTCTGGATGTACAGGCTCTCCATGAGGTGCCAGTGATCTTAAAGTACATAGAAACAGGCATCAGTTACCTGTGCGAGGGGTTTGTTCACAAACTCCTTCTCGTGGTCAAAGAAGGAGTCCAGGCCCTGTTGCTTCACGATGATCTCGGACTCGTCGGAGAAGAGGACGGCGTCGCCATCAAACGCCACCCTCAGCTCGGTGTTGCTCAACTCACTATCCATTTCTTGAGTGAACATCGTGGCTGCAGCGATGCCTGAAGGAGGGGAGGGGGTTGGTCAGAAATATGCTTCGGGATGTGCATCCATCGCTATGTTTGATGGAGAAAGTTTGGAGCCGTGAATCACGCGGCCGTCTCCAACCAGCTCCTTCTTGCTGACACAGCGGCGGGTCGAGGTTTCCCTCAACAGCGTGAATGAGTCACACTCACACACACAGAGTCAACATGCGAGTGTGTAAATATCAGTGAAGTACAAACACATCTTGAGGCTGCTGAAATCAACTCATGCATCAAAACAAGGTTGTGTGAGATAGTAATCTGTGTTATATAATCCAACAGCATCACTTACCTTCCTCTATGGCCTCTCCGACATTATCCGAGTCCTTGGAGAGGTAGAGGTTGGTCATGTAGGCCTTAAGGTAGCCTATAGGACTTTTCCCTCCGGTCATACAGAATCTCTCTATGGTCAGATCTGTAAGTATAAAAGCAAGTTGGAGATATGTGAACAAGAAGCCCCCCCCTCCATAGTGGGTAAGTTCTAGACTGAGTAATGATTGTGCCTGTTGCTGCAGCGTGCTAACCAATCAACAATGTCTGGCTTAAGGAGCAGCGTACCGTAGTGATTAATGCTGTTTATGAGGCGTACTCCGACCTGGGCGTGGTTGTTGGTCATTAAGATGATATCAAACAGCTCCTCGCTGTCCGGGTAGAGCTTCCTCAGTCGACAGTTGACGTCCATCAGCGCCTGCGTGAGAGGGCGGACCCCTTTGCATCAAACAGCCGGGATGTTGCTTCAAGAGCGTTCAACATGAGGTTACAACACAAACATTACAACACTGTGCCACAGCTTTCTTTCAATTAAGCTTTTTAAAAAGGAACGTCAATGGTATTAAAACGACACTGCAACAAAGGAATGTGCTTTACAAAGCATTACCGCCTTCATCTGGGCGTTTTGTGCATCTTTGTATGGACATGCACGACACAGCTGGATACAGACAGACTTGAATGGCCGGGCTGATAAATCACTGTCACTGGATATGATATGTCACTGGAGTAGGAATACAAGTTGATTTTACTGTCACTCTTCTCCTGATGTTCCTCTATTCCAGGGTGATAACTTGCGTGAAAAAGTTGCTGGACAAGTTCAAGAGTGCAGAATCACAGGAACTGAACATCAATCAACCTTTACAGGAAGTTGTACAGTAGTTTTTCATCTCCTTCAATCCTAAAAATGTTTGTGTTGTCTGACTGAAGAATGGTGTGAATTAATGAGTTGTATGACGGAAGGAGAATTAAGGAGATTTTAAGGCAAATAGTTTTTGATAGGGATTTTATCCTGGCACTGCGCATGTCCTTCTTAAATAGACATTTTTCGCTTACATGTGTAAGCGAAAAATGTCAGATCGTCAGATCCAGTACAGTTTTATGATTGTACTGGATCTGACGGGTCCAAAATTCAAATACTTTACTTGACTTATTGAGGTGTGGCCTGATGTGTAACACGGCTTTCAAACCACTGTATTTGTGGATGCAGGGGTTCAAACTGTCTCATGTTGTCCCTTAACAGGAAACACTGCAGTCTTCTTACAAAGCGAGCTTTTCCTGGTGTGGCCTGAGGCAACAACGTGCATTCAGGTGAGGCAATAACGTTACATTCCAGGCACCACGCCCTGCAAACGGAGACCTTACTGCAGGTTAACACTACTGGGGGTCCAGACCTACCTTGACGAAGGGGAAAGCAGCTCCTGGCTTCAGCGGCTCTTCTTCATGCTCCACCTGATAAGCCACGTACTTCTCCAATCCTTCGTCCTCGTAGATCTTCCTCTCTGCCACCATGTTGAAGAGGGTGCGAGACGAGACTGCGATGGTGACAGCATACCGGGGTTTGGGCTGCGAGTGGATGGGAGGGGGCGCAAAAAAGAAAGTGCTATTGCAGCCTTGTCTGCACTTAGAAAGTCACAGAATTGTGTGCAAGAAAGTATGTGCAGCTAACACACAAGACCATGGTAATAAAACGTTTCAGCAAAATACTCACGGGTCTCGGTTTGTTGGTTTTGAGGTTGTCAAAGAAAGCTTTGGCCGCGGCCCAGTCTTTCTCCTCTCCGCCGTCTTCAGTTGGAGCCGAATCGTTTGGTTTGACTTCACACATTTTTAGGAACTTTGTAAGTCTTAAAAGTTAATAAAAAAAACCCCGATTAAATGTGAGGCAGCTGATGCTTGTGAACTTTGCGGAAATGTGTTTAGGGGAAAAAAAACGGTGGTGCGTCCACGAGTAGTGACGTCGGCAGATCCCTGGCATTTGATTGGCTGGTGAGGGGGAGACGGGATAATAGGACCTCCCCTGTCTACACGGTTCAGGTTACTTTTGTTTTGATGTGTTTTTTTATTTTTGTGCTGGGCCCCTTAGTTGTAAAAAATCAATGCAACAGCATACTATTATATTTGGCAATTAGTGTGCTTCGCTTATTCCCAGATTAAAAAAAGAAAACGAAATATGTAGGAATAAATACTCTGTTTTGTCTCCCCTTCTTTCTTCTGAAATAAATACTAGTAATCAAGTAACAACAAACAAAAAGACAAAAAAAAAAATCTAAACTAGGAATATATAATTAACACATCACCATCATCCCCACTATAACCAGTGGTGGAACAGGTTCTCAGATCCTTAAATTAAAGTCCCAATAGAGTAAAAAATACTCTAGTTTAAGTCAAAATTCCACATTCATAATCATTGTTAAATAAAAGTGCTGAAATATTATCAGTAAAACGTACTTAAAGTATCAAACTAAAAGTATCGTGCAGTAAAATGATATATTATCATATAAGATTGTTAATCCTGATGTATTGTAGCAGAATAGCAACAACTGAATTTTGGCCTCTGGGGATCAGTAGAGGCTCATTTCATCCTTTTTATCCCACAATTTGAAAAACATGTTGAATATTAGGCCTAATAGTTTACATAGTGCTTCTGATATTGAAATAGTAAATGCCTATGCACACACACGCACACACACACACACACACACCGTCCACTTGCACATGAATGATCTCCCTCCTCCTCCCTCCTCCATCACACCCCCAACACTTGGTAGAGTCCGGGACGGAGCATCATGGCGATTGACGGTAAGTACTCGGTCTCAGGTGTCCTGCGGGACTCGTGTGAAACTTTGCTCGGGACGGAATGAGAATGATGTTTGTAAAAAAAAAATAATAAATAATAATCATGTTTTATTCAGAATGTCTGTTATGCTGAGAGCAGTTTCTGCTTTAAATTACGCCGTGCCGCAGTGCTCCGGAGCTGGGACAGCTAGCGGCACGAGGATGATGCTGTGAAGTGCGGACACCCGCGCTGATGCAGGAATGTTGTGATCCCTTCATGGGATGCGCGCGTGCTCTCTCAGCCGCGTGAAGTGATGCTAAAGTGGACGCGGGTGAAGACGGTCCCGGAGCTTTTGATTGACCCAGTCACGTTTGTGCAAAAATATTCGATTGAGACACGCCTGTGACAGAGATTAAATATAAAATAATATGAATATTTATTTTGGGCTTCAACCGAAAAATCACAGCAGGCTGCTACTAAGCATCACATGACAACTTTGTTTTACCACTGTAAAAGAACTACATCACCTGGCGGATGAATATGGTGTATTGTTATCGATAATACAATAAAATAACGGCTTGAGTTGGAAAAGCAATCGCTGTTGTCAAATAACTGTTATTTTTCGTGGATGCACGTGCTGTTGACATTCTCGCTAAGCTGCATGGGTAATGTGTAGGCTACAATCTCCTCAAGGTTTTAGTGAATGTGACCGGAACACACATGACACCGAGCAGCGTTGAAAAAAAATGATGCAGTCAGTGTGAAGAGTAGGCGCGTGCCTTGCCCTGTCCCGTCATGGGCACTGTTCTTTATTATGTCACGTGCAGCCATACGTGCAGCAGTGTTTGTTGATACACGTCACCTGAGAAAGAGAGAGAGAGAGAGGGGGGCTTTATAAAGACATATCGGTGACTCACCAGTGGTAAAGGAATACATATATCTGCTATAAATACTCAATCTTGAATTAGCCCATATATTCACACAGCAATGGTTTATTCTTGAAAGTTAGAATATATATTATCATTTAAAATAATCTGAAATATGTCTTCAAAGGTATTTAACCATCATCCAATGGGCTCCCCAGACCCCAGAGCCCTCAGGTGCTTCATTCTATCATTCCAATTTTCAAGACTTTATCAATGAATTTGCTCCTGATTACTTCAATTCATTGTTTCTGTCTTAGTTCGTGCTTTAAAAAAATATTGTACAAAAGCACCCAATTGCAGCCTATGCAGTTTATAGGTAGATAACATGTTTGTTGTGGGTCCTAATTCAAAGTATCACACATATCAAGGGGATAGGGCATTTTAAAGGAGACAGACGCAGATTTCTTCATGGGCTCTTTATATTTTCCTTTTACACAATATGCAAACTAACTGTAACTTTCGTAAAATGTTTAGGTTTGTATGTAATTGTGTTGGTAGGATGTGAATCCAGTTAACCTAGATGACTTTTTGGAAGAATCACCTGAGAATAGATTTCTCTCTGAACAGATTTTATTTGTTTGATGGCTTCAAAAAACAAGCCGAGCTATTTTTGCAGCTTGAAGCTTGCGGTTTTACTTTAACCAATTACAACACCGTCACCACAAACAAGCAGTTCAGTGCTTTGATATTTGAAACTCATACAAGTAGAGTTGGCCTACTCAAAAAATACTGCTTCATATGGCTGAAGAGGTAGACACTCAAAATAATCGTATTACCCTAATACTGTAAAAAGCCCTCTTGTAAGCATTTTAGGGATATCAGTGACCAGTGTTAAACTGATTGCTACATTTTGGCAAGCTTTTTGTCTGTGACAGAATAGCCGACAGACAGATCCTCTAACATTTAGTGTCCAGGGAGTGTCTGTCTGCTGTGTGACATAACACAGGTCGGCCTTTCTCTGCCTCTGTAGATACCTGCATCATTAAATTCTGAGGTGACGAGCCAAGAGAGATAGTGTGTGACTCAAGTGTCAGTGTCCCTCATTAAGTTAAGCCTCAGTGGGATTGTGAAGGAAATAATGGAGTGAAAATAGTAAAAACATAACGTATTTCCAGATAATGCAATGAGATCATATTAGTTGGTGATAATTAGGTGAAACATAACTTTAACTGACGATATACAAACCGGTTGGGACATTGAGTTCGGAGGTCATGACTTTGTTATTTCAATCTGGGAATTTAACACATTGAGTATATTTTAAAGAAGGATTTCACCATTTTTAGACTTTTCATAACTATATTTTACTACTTGTAGACCAATAAATACATACATAAATAATTCATTATTTCGACCATGTTAGGAAACACAATTATTCCTGAATTATTACTTCTTATGAAATATGCATTGACGTAATAATCACTGCATTTAATATGAATAATGTACAACATGAATGGCCTTCATCACAGTTATGACCTATTCCGAGAGATTTATTCCATTGAAACATGAGTTCTGCTTTTAAGATGGTTACAGATATATAACAGTGTACTTAAAAAAATAATAATGTTAAGTTGTTTTCAGTACTTTACCCATGAATGCCCACACTATTTTAAAGGAATACCTAGACATTTTCAAAATAGCACTTATTTCTCCCTCTTTCTCTACCGAGATGAGAAGATTGATGCCACGCTCATATCTGTCCATTAAATAATGTATGAAGCTGGAACCAGGAGACTGTTAGCTTAGCTTAGCATAAAGACTGGAAGTAGTAGGAAACAGCTAGCATAGCTCTTACCAAAGGTGAAATGCCTATGGGCATCTCTAAAGCTCAATAATTAACACAGCCAAAAGAAAAAAGAAGTACTGAACACAACTCAAACAAAAACTTGGGATTTTTACACTTTGGCTTCTGTATGTTTGCAGGCGAGCTGTTTCCTTTGCTTCCAGTCTTCGAGCAAAGATAAGCTAAGCTAACCGGCGCCAGGTTTACAGTGGTTTCACAAATATTTTTACAATATTTGTTTTTCCAAATACCTCGCTAACTTGATGTTCAGAATTAACCATTTCATTGGATTGAACTTTTTTTTCTCTGTTGGTTCCAGCTCATCAGTTTTATAGTTGTTGGCATATCCATCTGCCAGCCTCCCAAACCTGAGGCATGAACATATGTTTCTACCGTAGCCTACATGGAATCATATTTATAACTTCTGACTCCAAACTTTTTCTCTCTCTCTCTCTCTCTTTCTCTCCCAGGAGGGGGGAGGAACTGTGGTGTTCATGAGCTCATCTGTGCCAGACGAGGTAAGGCCATGTTTCACGTTGCAAATTTGCAAAAGAGCATATTTTTGTTTGTGTTTGTTTTCATTCGGAGCATAATGGCGTTCGTGCTCGGCCGTACTCCCCGACATCGCTTTAAAAGCACAAAGATTGCTATGTCTAAACATTTAGCTCTATTCCTGTGAATGTTCACTGAAGTTTGGTGAATAGAAAGTGTCTCAATATGGACTTCACAAAGCATAATGCCTGCGTGTGAATTATGCATGGCATATCAAGTTTTGGTTTACTTCAGCAAAAGAAGGCAGCTGTGTGTTCATGATTTATTCAGCGCGGAGGTTTTGTTTCGTATCAGAAGTCCATGTGTAAGCAACATTTCCACATCGCCTACTTACTTTTTAAACAAGCATGCCCCACAAAGTAGAGCCAGGTTAAGTATGCACTGGTCTAACAACTTAAAAGTGGGATAAGTTATTACATTAATGAATTAGTGACGGCTAACACAACAGAAGGATTTGTTTCCCTTGTTCTTATGTCACAAAAACATTTGATCTAAATGAGCTCACGTTTCCTCCCAGGTTATTATTAATTTGCTGTTTGCATATTGAATGGTTCAGTGGCTGTGTTTTCATGTTTATTAGTCAGCTTACTGGAGTCATTACCTCGAAAAAAAAAAAAAAAAAAAGAAGCTGATTGAATCCCGAGGCTCATTTCAGAGTCCTGGGTTCAGCCTCAGCTCATACGCCGTAAAAAACAAAATACAGATTCATTTTCTTGTGTGTTCTTTTCAGACACACAATTCGTGGATGCACACACTCAGAGAGAAAGGGAAGTGGCTGAGGAGGATCCACTTTAATCTGTTCAAATAAACATCAAGCTTTCCTGAGAATGATGGGTGTTATATAAAAAACAAGCGACGGCAGGGTGAGCTGTTGCTAAGGCTTGCTGCCGCTCCACTTTCCAGTGTACATTGGACGGAGGCCTCAGGTTACCTCAGGTGCCTAAATTATTCAGCTGTCGTTGACATTTACAGAGCGGGGGCCATGTATGAAGCGTTATCACACCCGGGGCACAGGGCCACGAGCTGTGTATATTTCGGCTGCAGAGGTTCATTCTGGCACAATCGACACACACAACTTGTCTGCAGTGAGAGTTGATACGTAAGCCTGGCAAGTGCTGGCCGGGGACTGGGATTTATTACATGTCGGATTACTTCAGAGCAGAGACAACTTTGTTTCTCCCTCTTCTTAGATGGTTTACTATCTATAGCAGCAGAAATACTGATAGTGCTTTTTTGGGGAACAGCTGGCTTTAAAGAGGATATCCGTTTGGAGAAGGTAAGCCTCTGCCGCCACGTCGGAGCTCTTATCTCTCTCCCACTTCTCTTGCCATTCTTGGGAATTTAGCATTCATTACTTTGGCAGTCGGCAGCAGCACATAGTTGTCAGGCTGCAGTGGTCTCTGCCTGTTGCCATGGTGAAACAAGTCCATCCATAAGTTCAGTCTGTAGTCAGGAGGGTTGAGAAACTGTCTCTCTTCTATTCTCTCCTCCTCTCGCATTCGTGCTCTGCAGTACCAACACCAGTTTTCACACTGTTGACCAATTTAATCAGTCACAGGTGTGTTAGAAATGAGCCCCTGCTACAAAACACACCATACAACATTTGGGTTATTGCTGTGGTTCAGTCTCAGCGCTCTCATCAGTATCTTTTCCAGACATGGCAAGCAGCAAAATAAAAAAAACCCTCCCTCTGTACCTGCTCAGCATCACACAGGAGACAGACAAAGTGAGCGACTGGCTGGTGAAGACCCAGATATTTCCCTCAAGAGTTGGTGGCGGCCAAAAGAGACATTGGGTAACCAGGTTACTATTGCGGTAGTAAGCTATCCATCTGGACATGATAACCTGTGCAGCACATGGGAGAGCAAACACACACTTGCATCGATTCCTTACAATTTGGTTGTTGTGGTTATAAAAAAGAAAGAGACTCCAATGTCTTTAAATGCAAATTATTGCTCTACAGCACCATGCTCACCACCTCAACATGTGGAGAAGTCCCCAGCTTGCCTACGGTTGCTAAGCTATGATTGGACAATCGCTGCTCATGGCAGGGGTTTAGTCAACAGTTAATATAAAACACCTGTGTCGTGTGTCTCCCGTGAAACACTAAGGGATTCATTGTAGCGTATTAAGTGCAGGCCCAGTGCGGTTTGGCTGGTTTACAGAGTTCTACGTTTCAGTCAGATACAGCCCCTTTGAGGCTCTCATAAAAATAGCACATCAGCAGCGCAGGGCTGCATGGTTACATGAAGTATGGTTGTCCTACATACACTGCTGTAGATTGTATCTGTTATGCCTTTGAAGTGGAACAAGCTCCGATTGTTTAAAAGCACAATAGCTAATGCTGACCCCCCCGACTGGCGAGGCGACATTTTAGGAGTTTGATTACCAAATAGAATGCGTATCATCAGATGGATTTATTTGTGGTATCAAAGTAGAGTTGTTTACAGCCTTAAAAGCATTTTCTTTTAGCTTGCAGCCATCTGCGTTTGTTTTTATTTATAGCATGTTTTTTTCTTAAGAATAAAAGACTTCAATAATCAGTATTATGTTTTTTTGTTTTCTCTTTTCTTCTGTCTGTCTCCCCCCCCTGCAACTCTCTCCTTCCCTCCCTCTGTATTTCTGTTCTTCTCCTCCTCAGTCTCTCCTGAGCTTCTGGGTGTCCTGTCTTCCATTGCAGCCTTCATGGCGTTGATGGCTCTGTTTTTTCTTTACCTCAGCAACAAGCTGTCAGTGGAGAGTCCGGCAGATCTGTCACATCTCAGTGGCTATAAGAACAACAAGCCAGGTACTCAACACACACATCGATCTACCACAGTGGCTGCATTTACACACTTGAACTGGGATAGCAGTGCTCCCAAACCAAAAAAATATCTCGCAATAATATACACAATTTGTTCCACCATAAGTGGGCTCATTGTATGTTTGTATGCTCAACTGTGCAGCTGTATATCTGACTGTGTATTGTCTCCAGAATAAGCCAAAGTGTGTGTTCATGTTTGTATGATTGATTCATAATTCAGATTCAGTTTTTATGAACAAACAATAATAACTTTAGAGCCACCATTTCTACAGATGATTTGCCTCATTACAGTATCAGTCATGCAATATTATTAATATTATAAGCTGCTTCCATAACAGGACAGTCGCTTCTTTTACCGTCCCGTCAGATTAGCTCACCAATTAATAAACGCTTATAATCCCCATGTTGGTTTCTATGCACGTGTTGAGCTCAGCACACACTGTGATGCTAGCGCTACACCCTTCTAACGACCACATGTCCGTGTCAGCGCCTCTGATGAGGTAATCTAGCGGCCAGCGTGGTGACGGGATCCCCGGCTGAGAGATGGCCTTCTTCAAGAGCTTCCAGCAGAACCTCCCGTCTGTCAACATTTCCTCCCTCTTGGACTCGGTCACCAGCCGCGTGGATGACCTGGCCAACGCCGTCAGCGACGTCACCTATGCTGTCAGCGACCAGCTGACGGAGCAGGTCACCACTATCATCAGCAAGGTGCAAGACGAGGAAGATGGCGAAAACAGTGGCCAGGAGTCGGGTCAGATTTCCACGACACAGGAAGGAGGAAGCAAGGCCGGCAACACAGCCTCGAAGACCAACCCGTCCGGTGATGCTAACGAGGCCAAGAGCAATCCGAGCCAGCTGGAGTGGGAATGGAGGGACGGATGCTGGCGAGTGAAAAAGACAGAAGCCGAGTTAGCAGAGGAAGAGAAGAGGAAGGAGGAGGAGAGGGAGCTGCAGGAGAAGAGAGAGCAAAGGAGAAAAGAAAGGAGGGAAAAGCAGCTGGAGAAAGAAGCCATGGCACATAAAAACAAAGAGGAATCCCAAGATGGAGCGCAAGAAGAGGAAGCCCACGCTTTAGAGAAAAAAGACAACAGTGTCAGCGGAGACAGCTCCACCGCTCAACCACCTCCATCACCTGGTCCTGAGACTGATAGCGGGTTATCAAAGCAGAAAAGGCCGGAAGATGAAGAAAAGGTAGAGGCGGCGGACAGCCTTGAGAGAGAGGGAGATGACGAGGAAGAGGCCGAGCTGTCTAGATCTTGCTCAGCAGTGAAAAAGAAAAAGTCGGACAAGAAGAAGAGGAAAGGAGCAAAGGAGAGTTCGAAGAAATCGGAAGAGGCCTCAGATGTGGAGGAGAAGAAGAAGAAAGGGAAGAAAAGCAAGAAGAAAAAAAAAGGAAAACAAGGTTAGATGGCGTGCTGCTTCCATTTCACCTTCTGGGTCTCTTCTTCTTCACTCTTTGGAATCATAACCTGAAGTTCTTACCCTAAAAACTCAGCTCTCCAGAGTGCTGTGTGCCAGTTTCAGCATCTGCATCTTTGTTCTTGCCTCACTGCACATAATATGTTTTTTGTATAAGATAAATGAAATGTGTGAACAAGAGTCTCTGTGTGTGTTCTCTCCAGAGGGAGTTTTATCAGACAGCGAGGAGGACAAAGGCCCCGAGGCTGTGGCCCAGCAGAACACCACTTCCGCATGGAGCAACAAATGCAAACAGTCCACTGAGCAGGGAGGCTACAGCAGCGAAGCCTCCAGCGAACGGGGTGAGAGTGTGCATTGTTCTGCAGGAAACTTTATTTAACCAGGAGAGGTGAGCGGAGCAACACATGCACGGTAGAAACGAAAGGTTACAAAATACAAGACGCACTTTATAATGAATGAGATAAAATATGAGGGAAATAATTAAAGCACATAACATAAGATGATTGCGTGAGATTGATCATAATAATCAGTGGTGGACGAAGTATTCAGATATTCTACTTCAGCGAAAGCAGTAATACTACAGCAAAGACAAAAACAAGTAAAAGTCAGAGATTCAAGTTAAAGTACAAACGTGTTAGCATCAAAATATACATCAATCATCAATTGCCAAAATGCCGGGGTGTTCCTTTAGTTGTCGTTAAAATGTCATTGGACCTACATGCTGATCACACAGAGTTTGAACACCTCTCGGCTGTTTCAGTTTACCAGGATGGACTCACCTGTGGCTCCGGCACAGTTTAAGAGGTTTTAACCCGACTCTGCGGTCGACTGTATGCTGCATGCTTAATGAATATTTCTGCCGAGCACAGTACGTCTCCAGTAACACACCTCTTCGTATCACATTCCCTCCGCATCCCGCTCTGTCACTGTCGTGAAAGCAGCCAACAGGATCCAGAGAATAAAGAAAAATTCCTCCGTCAGTGAGCCCCAGCCTCCTCCGTACCAGGACGAGGGCCCGGCGGCGCGCGTGTCCTCTCGTTCCCGAGGGGTCAGGAGGGGGTCGTCCCGCTGTGCCAGTGAGGCCAGCGAGGCCAGTGTAGACCAGGACACCGAGAGCTACCTCAACAAAGGCTGTGAGGAGGACATACCCAGCGACAGCACCGCTGTGCTGGGACCTGAGGTGAGATCAAAGCTGCTGTATGTTCTTTAATTTCTTAGTTTATAGTAGAAATGTATTTATATGTAGTTTATACCTGCCCTGTAGTTCACCATAACTATACTCTCTTGGGGACGTAACTGACTATACTAATACTATTCAGGAACAAGAGTAAGTTGACGAAGGTCCCTCTAACACTTCAGATTCCCTCCTCTTTCATACTCTGATTCTCTCTTTCCTCCGCTCAGGACGGCTCCGGTCCTCAGCTCCCTACTGCCTACGAGCCAGAGCCACTGGCCAAATACGGCACGCTGGACGTCGCCTTCGAGTACGACTCCGGCGAGCAGTGGTTGGCAGTGACTGTCACTGCGGCGACAGACATCCCCGCTCTCAAGCAGACGGGCAACATCGCATGGCAGGTCCACCTGGTCCTGCTGCCCACCAAGAAGCAACGGGCCAAGACCGGCGTGCAGAAGGGTCCGTGTCCTGTCTTCACGGAAACATTTAAGTTTTCCAGAGTGGAACAGGAGGCCCTGGGGGACTACGCTGTTCGCTTCCGCCTGTACAGCATCAGGCGGATGAAAAAGGAGAAAGTCCTGGGAGAGAAGGTGTTCTACCTGACTAAGCTCAACCTGCAGGGAAAGATCGCTCTACCTGTCACCCTGGAGCCGGGCTCTGAACTCACAGTGAGAACACTTTGTGAATTTCTATCTCGCACTGTGCATAGTTATATCTGAAGCAAGACACTTTTCATAATATATTAATCCTCTCTAGGTCTATTAAACCTCCACTTCCTCTATTCAATTTGAAATGTCTTTATTTCAAATCCAAATAATATTCAATTTACCATAATGAAAGACAGAAATCACATTTGAGGAGCTGGAACCACACACGTTTGTCCTTTTTTTGTGGGGATTATCAAAATAGCTAATTTCCTGTTGATTGATAATTGACTAATTAGCTGACGTTCAAACAAGATTCAATTATTTTGTTAAAGGAAGCAGTTTCACTGCATCATCAGATGCACTTTTTCAGTGAGACCTTCACACATAATGTCAAAAGATATCGATCAGTAGATGGACGGAATAAACTATAAAAAACAATCTTAGCACAGAATCTTCTACTTTCAGTACTTAATATATAGTTGCATTAAAAACAGTAGCTGTCATGCCAGGTCGTCAGGCAGATTAGAACATCAAATTACAAGAGGTAAGAAATCTCTTAGTCAAACACTGTGAGGCTCTCCTTGAACTGAATGTTAACATGCTAATGTTTAGCAGGTTAAAAGTTTAGCATCTAAACATTTGCTAATTTGCACACAAATACAGTCAAAGTACAGCTAGCTAGATGTAAAGCCAGTGGTTTAACAAATGTATTCTTCATTCTGAAGGGAAAATAAAAGTCTGGACTATATTTCATGGCCCATCGAGTACTTGTTTGACTAACTCCCTGTGTGTTTCCTCTGGCCAGGGTTGCGGCTCTGTTGTGAGCGTTTCTCGCAGTGCAGGAGCTCTGTCCTGCCGCTCTACTGAAGACTCTTCCCTGCCAGAGGTCCTCCTGGGTCTCCTCTACAACTCCGCCACGGGTCAGTTATCGGCTGAGGTCATCCAGGGAAGCCACTTCAAAACCACAGCGTCCGACAAACCCGTCAGTACGTACAAAAGTACCCATGTTAAACCGTTTTCATTCTTGGGGTTTGTGTCCAGCTTGGTTTGAGGTGCTGAGTGGCGATGTAAGTTTTCTTTTCCTTTGTGGAAAGTGGGCTGACACACTAAACAGATGGGCAAGACTCCCAGCAGCTAACAAATGGTGCACCATTACATTGAAGTATGAATTGGCAACAGCACCAGCTTTTTAGTAACCGAAGTGATTAAAGCCATAATGCTGGAGCAATTGCTGCTTATCAGAGTTCCCGTGAAAGCTGACCTTCTGGTGTGTCTCACAATCTTTAAACTGCTTCCTGTTTTTCTTCTTTCCACCTTTGTGTGCGGTGGTGTGTGTGCCACAGACGGCCTGTTCTGTTGTATAAAACACTTCGTAGGGGGGCAGCTTTATATCATGAGAGGTAAGTCAGCAGTGAATTACTAGTAATCGAATCAGTGTTAGGAGTCTTTGAATCACGTGTAGATTAGAAGGTTTTGACCCCAAACATCACGTATTTGCTCCGTTGGATTAAGTTCTGGTAATGCGCAAATAAATTATGAAACCTCAAAATATTTGGGTAGTTTATCCAAATTTCAGAGCAACACTTTTTTTTTTTTTTTTTTTGCTACTTCTAAAAATTAAAAGTAGTTTCATATTTCACCCACAGATATGAGAGTTGTATCGATTTTTTTATCTATTCTCGGCAAGAAGACATATTTTCCAAAATGCTGAACTAGTCTTTTAACAATTACCCCTTATAGAAGACATATTTTAGGTTTCAGTTGTATCTCATGTGTATTATTTTGTCATTGTAGTCTAATACAGCTCTATATATGTTCATATTTGTGTAACTTAAACGTAATTATTTAATAATATATAATTCAGCTTTGGCAATAGTGTAACCTAAAAATGGAACATTCGTGCCAGTACGGCATATTTGAATTTGAGAGACAGACATGAGCCTTTCGGCCGGAACCGAACCCGAGCCACTTAATGATACGTAGCTCGCTCTACCCGTTGATCCACCAGGTCACCCCTAAAATGTCATTATCAATGCTGTAAAAAAAAATGTGCGCCTGAATAAAACCTCTGCTGCACAGTTTGTTGCAGCACTGATATCCCACCACTTGATGGCGCTCTCTCATCGCTCTCTCCCACACACCTCCTTGCAGACACCTACGTGAAGCTGACCATGCTGGACTCAAAGGGGAAAGAGATGTCCAAGTGCAAGACGGCCGTGTGCCGCGGCCAGCCCAACCCCACCTACAAGGAGACCTTCTTGTTCCAGGTGGCGCTCTTCCAGCTGTCCGAGGTGTCTCTGGTGCTGTCGGTGTTCTGCCGCCGAAGCAGCATGAGGCCCAGGGAGAGGCTGGGCTGGGTCTCCCTGGGCCTCAACAGCACCGGCGAGGAGCAGCAGAGCCACTGGACAGAGATGAAAGCGGCGGAGGGACAGCAGGTCTGCCACTGGCACAGCCTTACCGACACATAGGGGGAAGATTTAGGAAGACTGACATTGACAACATTCCCTGGACGGTCGGAGTCTGTGGGGAGCAGGAGGCACCTTGTGAGATGTGTGTGTGTGTGTGTGTGTGTGTGTGATGTGTGTGTGTGCTGCATACAGGTGTGAGAGCGGGCATGGGTTCCCCGGTCTTCACTGCCAGGGCCGTCATGCATTAATCCCCTTTAATCTGACTGACTTTATTGGTGGAGGTGTAAACACCAGCGCCAGCCTTTTTTTATTGACGCACAGAGGCAGACTGAAAATGAATTGCGTTATAATTACTGAACAAACCAAGAACAGGAGGAGGTTTTCCAGTAATGCTGCCTACAGCGAGATCTGCATGTACACCAACTGTTTACAGGACAATGCAAGACACTTCCAAACATTTCCCGTCTCTGAATCTTGGACCAAAGAGCTCGGTCCGTGACTAGCAAGACTCCTCCCCGTCTCTGCTGGGCTTCTCTGGACTTCAGCTGCCACCAGCATACCAGACATTTCTCTATCAGTCATAGCCATTGACAGAAGAGGAGGCAATGGAACAAAAAGACTGTTACAAAAGGGCCTATAAGATGCTGCAACTATGCTTACAAGCAATGCTTTGTACAGTTTGTTTACATGCACATGCCATTATGCAAGATCCTTTCATCTGTTTCCCCTTTTATGTTTTTCGATTATCAGTCAAATGGTTTACCGGATTTGTGGGCGTCTCTTTGGGGTATGTGCTGCACAAAGACAGCGTTCTTTTCTTTTCTTTTTTTGTTATGGTGGTATTGCATAACCCGGTACACTATGCATCCGACGCCACTTTCAGCGAGAGGAATGAAATTCTGTCTCGTGCTCGCCGAGAGTCTCTTACAGAATTGGACACAGCTCCGCATGCCACCGGTATCAAAGAGCAGCTTCCTTTGCTTGTGTAATACAGATTGAGCCCGTTTCACCGTTCAGCCTTCTGACAACTCAGCCATGTTCATTCATGTAGAAACACGGTGCTTCCCGCTGAGGAGGAATATGCAGAAGCCAATTCCTCCTCCAATAAACCTGGCCGTCTCTCTGAGGACTGAGGCAGCGCCGATAACAGCGGTGCTAAGGCCGGGAATTGAGCTGGAGTGGCAAAAGGAAATTATTGCAAAAAAGATGGATTATTGAATAAAGGTTATAATAAATTAAAACGTTGTCCCGACGTGTGAGGAATCTGGTTTTCTGTTATCATCTGGAACAAAGCCAGTCTTTAACCGTCATCAGACAAATTAAAATGAGTCAGAAAATCCCCCCAAAGACTTCTGAAGGCTACACAGCCACACCCCATGTCCCAGTGAAAAGTACGACTACCTCCCTCATCTCTCTGCTGGCTGAAGCTCGAGGGTGTGGGATGCATTCTTCTTCTCCTCGTCCCAGTGATGTCACATCTGAACCCCCTCCTCTGGGTTTGGGGCGCTGCAAACCACACCTCGCTCCGTCAGTCCTCCCGCAGGGCCACATTTCTTCAAAGTCAAATTGTATTCCTTGTAAAAAAAAAAAAAAAAAAAAATACAAACATTGCTGGGAAACAATGTTTATCTGGCATTGCTGCCAGATAAACAATTGGCTTTTTCCGGTTGGTAAACGTTGGTAATCTAAGACTCACGAAGTCTGAACTACTTAAAAAAAAAAAATCTTATACACACCATTAAACTGAGGCGGGATTGACGTTACAAAGCTGTGCAGTGAATGTTGTCACTACCACATTGCATTGTGGGATATTTATGCAGGGGTAGTGTCCAGTGTTTGCATACAGTAATATTTTAAAATAAATAGTATGCAATTTCCGTATTAAGGTTTCGCACCACCTAAAAATCTCACATGGACCTACTGTTTCAGCATTCTTAATAGTATGTTAGTATGGAATTAAGTGTGTCCCAATATATAGTATGTCACATACAATAAGCCAAAAATACCAGGGTGTGCCACTGCATCTGGTCACATCATGCTTTTCTGGCTATGCTGACCCAATACGGATCGAATAAACATGTTTCTTAATAGGTTTGAGGTGCTGGTGGGCGATCTTATTTCCTTCAGACGGAGCCAGACTAAGTTAGCCGTTTCAATTCTTCATGCTAAGCTGCTAGCTGTAGCTTCATCTTCACCTCACAGAAAGTGGTGTCAATCTTATCATCAAGCAAACCAGCGTTAACTCGACAAGAAAACAGAAACAATGGAACGTGTTTTGCAAAGACGGAGAAAAGAATGAGGCCATAAGTCAAACAAAGTTTTAACAATGTTGAGTTTTTATTTCCATTAATCTGGCCTTCAACGGTATGTTCGTATCATCAGTCAACATCAGTCTGGCACAGCGCGAGCAGCGTTGCAGGTGGCTGGAGCCTCAACCAGTCGTGGATCAGACCCCAGGAGCACATAGTTTCACAGCTCCTAACACCTAGCAAGGGCCACTGTGGCCTTGCAGGGGATTTGATCCTGCTCTGGGCCACGGAAAACCAGCTGTGCCACAGATCCTAGATTGGAGGCACCAAGGACTGGAGGAATGGGGGGCTTTGCCTTCCAACATACCAGCTGACCCCATTTACGCCCCAGAACAGGTTTAGTCAGCCAGGTGATTATGAGGTCCCCAGAGTGTCGGTAAAAGTTTTCAGGTGTAACGAGGTTTTGGAAACAGGCCGGGTTTTTTTTCCCATCTCTGGTGCAGCAGAAGTGTCAATTTGGATTCGTTTGAGCTGTATGGCCATTTTACATCAGTGTAATTAGGAATTTGGCTCTTCATACATCCCGTTTAGCTAAAGAAGCCTAGTCAAATATTGTTATATTTCACTGGAGAGGCCCGAGAGCAGCAGCAGCAGCAGCCACCTGGAGCAGGTAGACATTTGGCTTCAAAGACACTTTACTGCTTGCCAACTGACTGTTGCAGGAGCTCAGTCAACGATATTCTGTTTCAGGTCGACCTTCCTATCAATCAGGTCATCTTGACGTCTATAAAACACATTGGTCTGCCTGAGCGCCGCTCTCAGGTCAGTTAAGTTCCTACTCAAGCGTTCAGTGGCACGAGCGAGTTTTCCTTGGCGAAGAAATAAGCTCACGGCTCAGTCGGGTCGTAACCTCTTTGTGATAAGGAATAATAAACGTCTTGTCATTTTATTGAATGTGTCATCAGTTTAAAAAAAAAAAATCTTTTTTTAAATAATCTATTCAATAAATATACAGGAACCATGGACTTATGGGAGTTTCTGTGTCATAAAAGCATCCTCACAGTTAGAACCTTTTTGGAGGCGGGAGAACAATAAAAATACGAAACTTATCCAAATATCTCTTTTTAAAAGGTAACTCCTTCGGTCGATCTCTTTGTTCAGATTACAGAAATTAAGTCCGGTCAAATAAAAGACTTTGGATGTACAACACATTATGGGGAAAGGCTCCAAAGGGTCGACTCCTAAAAAAGTACCATGCAGAGTGGATGAGGGTGTACTAGACTGCATCCTCACACTGTGCACCCTGCAGACCATAATGTAAAGCAGCAGACATCGTACCTATTTGGCAAAGAAAACATTCATCAATCAATGGTTAAAAAAAAAAAAAAAAAAAAAAAAGAAGTGAAACCAACACGGCGACACTGTAAAGTGACGTTTCTGTCTGAGCTGGGAAACAGGTCTATACAGGAGGGTGACATAACCATGGCGGGACAAATCTTATACTTCTGTCTCAAAGCCGGAACTGGCAAAATATTAAGACAATAGTTCAATAGTTTATGCTTATTTGGTCTCTGGTGGAGAGTTAGAGGAGAAGATCTGATCTTAGTGAGCTTCAGCGGTTCTGAATTTGCTGTTAGTTCCTGTTTCACGGTCTGTACGTTAAACTTACTCGACAGATTTTAGAGAAGGCGAAGACAATCTCATCCAACTCTCTGCCTGAAAGCAAACACTTCCTAATATGTCAAGCTGTTACCGTTCAACTTTTAAAATCCATAATCCTAATAGTACATTTAATCTTCCTTATAATTACAACAGATTTTGGCAGCTGTGATTGTTGACTTTGTTGCACTTCAGTAAGGGGACATTGTAACCGTTGATTGGTTAATATTATCACATTGAAACATGACATAGCATCAAAAACAGACCTCGAAGAGGGCACACCCTGTAGGCAGAACAAAATGACAAGATGGTGGCTGGTTTTCATGACAAATTTGAGGCATTATGGTGACCGCTGAAGAGAATTCCTTCTTGAGAACGTAACACTACTAAACGTGATTGGGCCGACTCTTCAGTTAAGGTCCTGTCTCGTTTTCGGACGTTCCGGAAAATGTTCGTTCGACAGATTTATACATTTAGACATTATTTAAAAAAAAAAAAAAAAATGAAAGAAAGATTGTTCAATAAAATACTTCTGACCATCAGTGCTTCTATTACGTCCACGTACAAGAAGTACAGTTTGTAACTGTAAAATGGAGAAAAAAGAAGAAGCAGTGGCAACCGTGTGCTGCTGCCACGTTTGCTCTACTTACTGAAACTGTCAACAAGCTGCTGGGCCCAACGCAGCCTGACACCAGTCTGTCGGTGATTGGGTAACCGATAGCTCCAGTCAGGTGGAGTTTATCGCGGGAGAGTTTCTGTACACTGTGTACAACCGTCCTTTTGTCCTCAGCAGGCCGTTGAGAGGTGCAAATGACATCTGTAGTGGTTGATGATCGAGCGTGATTGAAGAACATGAAAACGGAGGAGGGACATCCACTGGAAAGGCTTATTTTTGTTGGCAGTTTTTCCTTTCAGCTTCCACTCCTCAAATTTTCAGTCGAGTTGTGGATTAGACGACCAAGCCAACAGCTTTTAAAGGTTAACTTGTTTCTCACCCCAAACTTTCCTTCTGTGCGTTTATCCGGCAGTCCGTCCACCCGTCCGTCCTCATCACTGCTCGCAGTGGGAGCTGCTGGTCTTATAAATACTTCCAGTCCTTCAACCTGCTTTTTGGCTCTTTGCTGGGCCACTCAGCCCGCTGCTAGATGAACTTGAAGCACTTGGTCTTGTCGTGGGGCAAGCGAGTCTTAAACAGCACAGAGTCCACGCGAAACTGCGTGTACAGCAGTGGCATGTAGCCGTACACCTTGACGAAGAAGTTGATGCACTTGTGGCGTTCGTGGAAATGCGAGTCGTCGTGCGACAGGGCCTGAGGGCATCCGGGGCAGCGGAAAGTCCAGCGCGACGTTACCTAACATGGACAGAGAGCGAGAGAGACAGTCGGTCGGTTATTGGCAGTATTAGTAACCTTTGCCAAACTCGTCATCAGAGATAGCGTTACGGTTGCCAAACATGTCGTCTAGTCCTCATCCTAAAAGGCTTTTTTTCTTGCGATGGTTAAAGTGAGAACATACTGTGAAGAAGTCTGATCTTCTATTTTACTCGTACCAATAACTAGCTCTACACTACAATAAAACAACAATGCTGTTTCAGAATTCCCACTCTTTTCTAGAGATTATTTTCCAGGTCATACTCAGTGATGATCTTGTTGGTATGACAGACACCCTACACTAATATTGTCCTCTCCGTGGAAGTGTGATATAAAAGATGTGCAGTCTATTCCATGATACAATCAACTCTGGCTGAACACCAAGCTCTCCAGCTACAGCTGATAAACTCTCCACTTGTCTTTTCAACGGGCAAAGTAGTCGACCATTGACTAGAAATGACTGTTTGTTATTGTGTTTAACCAAGTAGACGTCTCAAGGAGAAGTCTCTGCAATCTTGCGTTGCTTCCACATTGTCAACATCAGCTGAATATTCCGCGATGACATAGAAACGGATACAACTCCTCTCTCTGACTCTCACTCACGTTTCCAGCGGTGTCTTCCGGCAACAAGTGTCATGACACAATAATAAACAGAAAGGTAGGTGACAAAGAAACAGACTTTTAGAGAACGTACATTGATGGAGTGATCAAACTGCAGCGTTATCCCTCGATACTGGACCGATTTCCAAAATGAGGGATTGTAGGGTCCAGGTTGGAGAATACTGAAGTTACCGTTTAAAACTACATGAATGTTGAAGAAAAAGACAAATATCCCTAAAAGCCGAGTTCGATTGTTGGTAATTCATCACCAGTGATGCATAAAATCAATGTATTTGCTGTTTTATTTGGGCTAAAAGAGAAATACAGTCCCTCTCTCCATTTAGGCCTCCGCGTTCAAACTTGCCCCAAATTCATTATTCACAAGGCTTATTCCTAACAGTGAATTGCCGTCATGCAACACACTCCATCAAAGCGGTCCTTAATTCCCCTCTGAAACACCCGTGAATATTAACACGCCACTAAATCAAAAATAACTTAAACTGAGGGCTGCAATAACATTTTTTGCTCCAACAGCTTCCATGGCTGGATTGCTATAATTATTTGTCTAGCCAATACGCTCAGCTGAACAAATGTCCTTCCGATAAAAATCCAGTGGACAAATCAGGCATAAAGCACCGATTCGATCTTGTGTTTTTGATTTATCATTTGTGTGGAATATTGGATACGTCAGTTTGAGTAATGGCAAGGCTAAGTGGGCAAAAACATAAACACACAGGGCCCTGAGGGGGGGAACGGGAAGTTTGCGGGTGCTGCGTGTGCTCCGTCACTGACCTTGATGGGTGGTTTGCGGGTGATGTGAGAGACCAGGAAGTTCATGGCGATGTCCTCGCAGTTTATGTAGTCGTCCACCATGTCCCTGATGGCCTGGGGCATCACGTAGGAGTACAGGTAGGCGTAGTACTACAAAACGAGCAGGGGTAACGAGTGAATGAGACGGCCAAAAGATCAATTCAGGTGAATGCTGTATGTCTCTTTTTTTTGGGAGAGTGGTGAGGAGTATAAGATCTGACCTTATGAAAGAAAGCAGCTCCTGTCAGGACCATGGAGAGCTCACAGGAGTAGTTGGAGTTGTACAGCCAGGACTGGTGGTTCACGTCCCATGCGTGGTACCTCCCGGGGAAACCCACGATGCGATCTCTGGCCTCACGCCACACTCTGCGAGACACCGCGGAACACAAAGTCAGCAGAATTCCTCATTTCAAATCGAGTAATCAAGACGTGACTGGGCAGAATTAATCAGTCTTTTATTGGTATTTGTCCCTTTTTTCTTTAATGGTCATTAGTTTGGTTTCCAAGTGTCTGTCTGTTCACATCCATCTGTTTAAACTTGTAATCCACTGTATACAAGCAATGTGACAACTATTTGCCTCTTGGGAGCAATTTAGTAACCAGTCTGTTGTCTTCTACGAGTGTATTTAAAACCAAATGGTCTCTCTTGGCTCATATTTACACATAATGGAGCCCAGTAACTGCAGGAAACACTGTGTTTCAGTTAATTAGATCAGATACTCGGAGTTCCTTCAACAGACACAGACGACGCAAGAAATTTCAAAAAGCAATCCAACGTCTCAAATGTGAGACCACTGAAAAGCCTGAGAGTCAGCTGCTGCGTAATGCTTCCTCTTTGGGCGAGAGTGGAGGCAAGGAATTCTGGGAGAGTTTGAGATAATTGATGTCAAATGAGCCACACACACACACACACACACACACACACACACACACACACACACAC
>NW_022280055.1:1037309-1043856 GCF_004355925.1 Anarrhichthys ocellatus | reverse complement strand
CACACACACACACACACACACACACACACACACACACACACACACACACACACACACACACACACACACACACACACACACACACACACACACACACACACACACACGGGTCTGGGAGAGGCTCAGCATGCTCTTTTAATGGGTTTGAACATGGCCTTCACATTCAGCTTATCTAGCTACAGCATGAGCAAATGAATCATGACTACAAGGAAACACGGTTCCCTTTTATTTTCTCTGGTTCAGTCTCAAGTGGTTGGTTCAGTTTCTCTGTCTAGTTGAGCATTTTCAGGAATGTGATGCTTCTGCATTTTTTTTTGACCTGTTTTGATGTCTCACGAGAGACGAAGCGTTCCCTTACATTTTACTGTATATGAATATATATATGAATCCTTTGGGCCGCGTGCATTCGGTCACCATCACTGACCTGAACCCGAACATGATCTCATCGTGGCGGAGATGAGCGTCGTCGTCAATCGACAGGATGGCCTCGGTCTCCACGGCGTCCCAGGGCAGGAAGCGGTTGTTGAGGCTGTTCTTTTCTGTGCGGACGACCTGCGGGCGTAGAAGAGAACATTTCTCAGATATTTTCTGTGAGTAGTGATACTTTAATAAACTACAAGTGTAGTTGAGTACATTTTGATAAACGCTACGCACAACAAGTTGTACTTCTACATGATCTACATAACACTAACAGATCTCTACTTTAAAATTGTTTGTGACTGCTCATGATTAAACAGACTTCAGTAAGACTCATCTTAGCACAGAGCTATTCTGAGGGTGTCATATAATCTAGGTTTACATGTGCCCTACAGAAACAGCTAATATGCTGTAGAAGCTCAGTGCCAGGTAACACCAAAGACTCTCCACGGGATCCATTTCTTCAGCTCCTCTTTCACAGCGCACCACATGTCCCCGTCACAAACTAATGGTGTGAATATGAACCACATGAATATTTGATTTTCCAGGGCTTAATTCAAAAAGCACAAATTGTATTATTCATGGGTGTCAGACTCCTTCACGTCTTTTTAGTAAAGCTGCTGGTAATTGGTGTGGACTCCTGCAGAGTTTCAAAGAGGCACCGATCCAAACAGCTCAATGTGATGTGTTTCAGGTTACTTTTTTTTTAGCACTTCAGAGAGACGAGATGTGACAGAGATGTATCCCTTATAAAATAAACAAACACCGTTGAGATGAATGTGTGTACATTTGTTGAACTCTTTCCTGACGGAGCACTCACCACAATCGGCAGGCCGATGTCTGGCCACAGCAGGTCGTCCGACGGAGGCTTGGGTGAGTTCCACACCACCACTACCTTGTTGAGGTACGGCAGGCCGTTCAGTCTCTCCAGAGAGTTCATCAGCACCTCCTCCCTCTCGTACGTCAGCATCACCACGGTGAATTGTTCTCGGGGCACATTTCCTCCGAGAGCTGCCTGAAACTCCTTCCCCGAGCCTCCCGTACCTCCACCGATAGGCCTAAAACCAGTACCTGAGCCGAGGAATTTGGCTTCGGAGGGCAGCACGGGGTCCAGAGGAGTGTGAGGGAACAGATGGAAAGGCCCCGGGGCCCGGTTCCACGTTCTGTAAGTCTCTGCCGCCGTGTATGTGAAGTTGCGGAGGAAGCGCGGAGAAGCGTAGGGGGGCTCTGTCTCAACAGGACCCAAATCCAGATCTCCATTGTCGGCCAGGTTGGCGTCGGTTCCTGCCATCTTCCCCGCTTTGTGGGGGATCTCGTGGGCGGGCTCTTCTTTGATGGGCGCAGCAGGAACCTGGATGCTGGTTCGGATGCTGGCCAGGAGGGTGTTAAGAACATTCTCCGTGGTGGAGAAGTAGGTCTCCCACAGAAAGCGGCCCTGGCGTCTCATCGCCAACATGTCGTTGTCTGATAGGCTGCGGAGCAGGAAGTGCAGCTCTGTGACACGAGGCTTGGGGACTATAATGGCTGCTTCACTCCAGCGGATAAACTGGTGGTATGGGAGTCTGGAGTGGTCCCCCAGCACGACTGGAATGGTCCCTACCTCAAGGGCCTCGAAGAGCCTCATCCCGCAGCCCGCTGAGGCCACCAGCTGTCCGTCCCCTGGAGCAATAACCAAGCCAAAAGTGGAAGCCTTGAGGACCTCCAGCCTGTCCTCCCTCTCGCCACAAAGAGCCCACTCGGTCGGCAAACACAGCTGTGGGTTCTTGCAGGTGAACTCCACCAGCACCTGATCCAGGTGGCTGTCCTGCACCGCCTTTAAGGTGCCGATGATGCGATCGTCGTAGTCGGCCGGGGGGTCTCCTTCCATTTCCTCCTCGAAAGACTGAGGCGGCGCCTCCTGTAAGCTGCTCCTCAGTGACTCCACCCTCTCCCCCTGGAAGGTGAAGAGGTACTTCCTCTTTACGGGAACTTGAGGGGGCACTTCCAAAAAATTTGGCTCCGAGAGGGCGTGAACCAGCGGGGAGACGACCAAGTCAAAGCCCTCGCGGTACTGCTGCTCCAGGAAGGTGGACTGAGCGACCGCCGCCCGGCCTGTGCTCACATTGTACAGGAAGTTCTGCGTCATGGACTTTCTAGAGAAATGCACCAGTACATGATTGTGTCCATCGGACCTCCAGTGAGGGAGGGCTTTTAGTTGCTTCTCCAGCTCTGAAGGAGACGGCGGCGGGGCGGAGGACTCTTGCAGCTCTCCTACCAGCACCAAATACAGACAAGCAACGCTGGGGTTATCGGTAATATAAATGTTGGTCTTAACCGATGCCGCAAACGCCTGCTTCACCAGCGGGTCGAGATAATCCGCCCATGGATAGGAGCCTGTGTCGTAGACGTACACGGGAAACCCAGAAGTAAGAGGGCAGCGTGCATAGTCGAAGCAGGAGCGCAGGCGGCAGGAACGGGCCGACTTGGGCGGCGGCAGTCCCGGGTCCTCCTTGTCTGGCAGCAGCCTGACCGGTAGCGATAACTTGGGCTGGTTCTGGGCCATCAGTTCTTTATAGGAATGCTCCGTCTGGCTGATAACGTTCTTCAGCTGCAGCAGATCCTGCTTGGCGCTGTCGATGCTCCGCTTGCAGGCCTCGATGCGCAGGTTGAGCCGGGCGATCTCCCCGTTGAGCTCCTGCCTCTTGGCCTCCAGCTGCAGCAGCTCCTCGCTGACGGACTCGCGAATCCGGCACAGGTCCTGCACGTGTTTGGCCTCGCACAGTTCGCCGCCGGGCCGCGGCCCGAAGATGCGCTTGTCGGGACCCCCGGCTTCGTCGATGGTGGTGAGGTAGTAGTGGGCGATGAGCGGGAAGAAAACCAGGATGAAGAAGAGCATGAAACTGAGCCAGGTGAGACGCACGCGCCGCAGCACCCACGGCTGGCCGCCGGCACCCCCCCCACCGCCGTTACGCTGCATTGTTGACTTTCTCAGTCTGCTCCTCGCCCAGCCAAGGAACCGTTGCAATGGGGATCAGCAGCAGCCATGATACGACCTTGTCAGCAAGGTACTGGGATGGATACTAAATCATCAAAGCTGGGCTGTGGCTCCGTCCTTGCGTGAAAGTCATCCGAGGCTGTTTACCTCCTGTTAAGAGTCCTCTGGGTATCGGCTAGAGGTTCAGCCTCACCTGTATTCTAATATGTACTCTGATGCGTTACTGCCCACACAAACCAATGCCATTTCTGTTGCGAAGGTTCCAATTCTTCCAAATCTATGTCAGCAAACAGTCCCGCGTCTCAAGAGGGGTTCCCCTCGATGGTTGATGAAGGGAGGGCATGGCTGCTCACAGCGCAGTGAGATAGCCGGTTGGCACAGTTGCTTCTATTTGGGTTGTGCTCATTTTTCTGGCCCCTTGTCAGGAATCCCTCTGGGAGGTGGGGCTTTCTGGAATCTAGGAAACCTAGGAGAGAATAACAGGAAGAAAAAAACAATTAGCGACAATGATTAAATTATTATCTGTACATCAAAGTGACTGCTAATTAACTATAAGAAAGAAAGAGCTGGATTTAACAGGTGAAACCCACAAAGCAGTCTTACTCATATTTTGAATGCATCTCTCAAACCTTCAAGCTACTTTCAGTAAAGCAGACCTGTGATACGGCCTGGATGTTGGACCGTCTTCTGAAATGCGACACGGCCCTAAGGTGAGGTCTACAGTAGCGTTTATTTATAGTCGGGCTTTCCATAGTCAGCCACCGTACATGTTTCTTTGTGAAACAAGCTCTGCAGCTTATCCACTGCATTATGTGCACGATTGCTTAGTCTAGGAAAAATCCTCATTGTGCTACAGAATACCAGAGGGTGAATCTTTTTCTTTCAATTTCTTGTCTTTCCAAGTCACGGAGAAAGAGAAGAAAAACAAGGGAGAGCCATCACTAGTGAGCTACACACAGCAGGCAAGCCAACACCACCATCACCTCCAGCAAATCTCATTAAAAGGCTTCTGCATCCCAACCTCATCACTGACTCAAATTACTGAGCATCCCCAATAACGGTCCATCTTACAAAGTGATGTGGCTCAGGCTTTTACAAAAGAAACCACCCACAACTTCTGATGCAGACTACTTCACCGCTGCCAGTTTCATTACAAAGTTTTCAAGATGCTCCAAAAGGCCAACGGAGGTGAGCTTTCAGGATATCATGGCTTAGGTCCCCTTAAACAGTCGTGAACGTCACCGAAAGAGTCTTACGTCGGGAGCATAATGAAAATTTCCGCACAGATCGTTCCTTTCCACGAGCAGCAGGGAGCCTGCAGCTTTATCAGAGCGCGGAGGATGTTCGACAGGCCAAATGCCAAACAACCCTTATCAAACACCGCGCTATCCCCACAACGCCGAGCGTGAGCCTTGATGCAGCAGCGCCGTTCAGTGACACGGTCACAGAGATGAAAAAGGGACGCAGGTGGTGTTTACCTTTTTGCAGACATAACAACAGCTCCTCTTGATAAGGATTTTATTCCCACGACTGGTGGATTCAAACCTCTGCGGTTGTAATGTTTTCTTTACTGCCGGGTTAGATCAAAACGTAGACAGATGCCATCTTTAAAACAAACTTGGGGGGGGGAGAAGAGCCATCTCTCATTCTGTCTCAGTCAAGTAATAATTTCTCCACGCTGCCTCCAGGGGACGGGCACTTCTGATGTTTAGAGATTACTTTCTCTCCCCCGACTCCTGAAAAACAGCATCTTGCAACACAGCTGGCGTGTGTGTGTGTGTGTGTGTGTGTGTACACGCCTGTCAAGCAGAGGAATGTGGAAAGGTACTGGCCAATCACATGGCAGGCATGTGATTTCCTCTTGCCTAAAATGACCGCCATCCTGCTGCTACTTGTCTCCTTGTAGCTGCATGTCTGAATGCACCGTAAACCTTCCATACTATCCGGCTACATGATGTTAAACCTGACGAATACAACGCAATGTCTTTTTATGACTTGCAAGATTTTCAAATCACACCTCTGCCTACAGAGTTTATTTTTCACAGTAGGATTGAAACCAACTATTTTTTTCATCATCCATTAATTTCCTGATTATTTTCTCAATTAAGAGATTCGCTAGTTTGACGGTTAATAAAAACATTAATCCACCAGACCCCCCAAGGTCTTCACCTTCTTTATTTTGCTCAAACAATAATACAAAACTCAAAGTTATTTGACTATTTAATTTGCAACCATATAAAACATTTGAGAAGCTGAGATCTGATAATGTTCTGCTTGACAACAATTACAGAAACAATCAGTCGAATATCAAATTCTTTTTCAGTTTTTATGGTGAATCCTTCAGTCTTAAAAATATGAAAAATGCTCATCGCTATTTCCAAGAGCCCAAAGTCCCGTCTTCAAATGTCCAAAACCCAAAGATGTTCAATTTACCATGATGTAAAACAAAAAAAGCAGCAAATCCTCACATGCGAGAGGCTTTTTCCTTTGATAAATGACTTTAACGATGAATCTATTACAGCTGATGAATTGTTGATTGATTTCCTCGCTATCGACTAATCATTTCAGCCCGAGTGTATACGTTTGATTTAAAGGTCGCAGATTCAGCACCACACAAGAACAACTGAAACATATTGCCTTCTGAATCTTCCATCATCTTACAGTTGTGTTTCCAGCAGCACTAAGCATGAATACTTCTGGATAGATCTGCATTTAAAAACACGACCACACCATTAACAAGCTACTGACTAGAGGTCGGCTTTGCCAGAAACAGAGTAACCCCGGTTAACATCAGATACGATGCTCTGGCCCTAAACAGTACCTACAGGCCAGAGGGTTTTTAGTGAAGTTAGACAGGAACATGTACAGTCACAGCTCACAGGACACGCGACCCTCTGAACGCTGACCCTCGTCCTGCTGCTTCGTGATGTGCCCGAGGTGCAGAGTGACCGAGTGGCGGCTATCGCAACAGTCTGATTAATTGCTGCATGACTGCCAGTGTCACAGGAGTAATGGCAGGCAGATGTTGGCAAACGCTGTTGCTGGGCCTAATCCGGAGCCAACAACACGCTGGTTTATAAAGTTCTGGGAAACGGAGCAACACGCATCACACACACACACACACACACACACACACACACACACACACACACACAC
>NW_022280055.1:1018141-1037299 GCF_004355925.1 Anarrhichthys ocellatus | reverse complement strand
CACACACACACACACACACACACACACACACACACACACACACACACTAAATCTCAATCTCTTCGGTTGTATCTTTCTAATCTGCAGAATGTCTCCTCTCCGCTGCAGCCGGCTTAATCGGACTGCTGTCGGCATGGAAAACACACAGGAAAGCATTGATCGCTCTGGATTTACTTTGTGAGGGATCAATGATAATGCCGCCATTACCTACCGCTGAGCTGCGAGGCACTTTGGTGTTAAGCACCTAAAATGCTGTCGTTGAAGCCATTTCCACTTGAAGGCTTTGGGCATACATGGCGTGCAAGAGAGAGAGAGCGAGCTATAAAATATATCTGAACTCAAAGAGAGATACCGATACGCTCGTCCTTGCCGTTAACCTTTCACAACACAGTCTGCATTAACAATATTGAAATGAAGCCACTGGGAAAAACAGATGTTCCAATGCCAAATATTCTTCAGTGTAGTACCAATCGGATACCAGTGCATCAAAAACAAAAAAACTGCTTAACCCGATCCAGCATTTTCGGCTGTGTCGGAGGCATTTTTGATATCATAAATTAAAGGTGCTGGACGTATCAAAAAGCTCAAACTGGTACCAGAGCAACTCTAGTATGGCTGCAGGGAACAATTAACACATATTATATTATTCTTGGCAAACATTTTTGCCAAATTGAATTACATCCTTACATACGATGACTAATCTCTGTTTATCACACTGCAAGTATTCCATTACTCATACTGAAAATGAATGCAAATATGATGTACGATCCATCCCCCCTTTTCACACAGCTAAATCCTGCAACACGTTCAAATCAAGTGATCTGTAGGAGAAGCTAAAGCACAGCCACACCACTGATGACCCAGATAAAATAAAAGAACTTTTTCTCCACATGGTGAGCAGCACTGAGCAAGCAATGACTTAGTCAGTAAATTACCGGTGAGGCCTCTGAATAACACGGACTGTACTAGTCCAGCGGCCTGTTACTTTGATTTAGGAGGTATGGAAACTGACGAGTTGCATTTAACGCGGGTTTTAGTGTCAATAAAGATCAAGTTCTTCAGTCAGAGAGCGTGCGAGAATGTTATGTTTGCAGGCACTCAGAGATGCATTGTGTTGGGATTAACACCAAGAAGATTTGGGCAGAACATCTTCATCCGAAGTCAGAAGAACAACGTGTCGCAGGTGCCGAGCTCAGAGCCCCGAATACGTTCCAGTTCCCAGACATTTGAGGGCGAGCGCTTGTATAAATGTTTGAACAGTCTCTCTGCACACCGGCTTTTCTGAGGCAGTCTTGAAATTCCTCGCTGAAGAAACGAGGAGAACAGAAATGACATCCATCTATAAAACGGGCTTTTACTTTTAAAACAATCAACGCAATTCCAGGGGTCGCATCTCGTGTGGGGAAGACGGGGAAAGGCTGCAGCAGCTTGTGAATATTAAAGTTTCTGACATATCTTGCCACAAAACAGAGTGATGGCGTTTGGTGTTTTTTTTCCGCGTGTCTGTGAGACATCTGACTGAGCTTTTGACAGATAGTAAGACGAAGTGAGGGATTTAAAAAGGCTGACGGAAAGATCACACAGCTTGTATTTTTAATAAGGCCCCGGCTACCAAGGCTCAAAGATAGAAGGTACTGCAAGGAATGAAATATTAAGAAGATGGATCTTTTGAATTTTTTTTTAACGTCTCAAGAAGAAATATCTTCTTCTAATGAGAAGACTGGCTCTAAGAGTGATTTTCCACACCGAATGCTCTCTTCCACTGCTTAACGTACGACTCGCTGCTTAATCAAGCAGAAAAATTAATAATAAATAAAGACAAACTGTCATGAAGCAATGTGTAATTTGTCAGACGGCCTCCTTCATAATCAATTAGTCTGTTTGGGCGTCCTACGTGCAAACACTGAATCGTTTTCTTATAGTTTTTTTTAGAGTCTAAAGCTTTGAGAGCCTCTACTTTAGGCACAACGGTGCTTTTAGCTGAATGCTCACATCCTCATGCTAACCTGCTAACAATGACAATGCTAACATCTTATTTAAGTACTGGACAAACTGATATTTTGACCTGATGGTGCACTTTGTAGCTTTAAATATCCTGTTTTTACTCTTCGAGATTTCAAAAAAGTGCAACATTTTGAGCCCAAATTGGCTCTTCATCGAGTCTTTGGGAAGCAGAAATCACCACAAAATGTTTGGACATTTGGATATTCCAATGAAAAACAAGTATTTGAACCTTTGTGATGCCACTAGAGCTCAGCAGGACTCATCCTCTGGGGACCATGAATGTATGAACAATATATTATGGCAATTTACTGAATAGTATTTCAGCCTGGACCGAAGTGGTGGACTGACCGAATGACAGCGATTGCCATCGATCCAGAACAATGCTGCTGACGTTCTCTCATTCCATTCATGGATCTGAGACACAACATAGCTGAGCCCATATGTGCCACGAGTACCAGTACATCCGAACCACATGGTCTAAAAGAAAGCTGCCAAAGACAAAAAGTCTCTCTGTGCCGCGTTACACACGTGAACACCCGAGGGTTCCTCTGAAGTCAGCCACTCATCACTTCCACAGCCACTGTAGGACGGTTAAATATACTGCAAGGACCACTTATCGTAAATGCAGAGAAATCAATAAGAAAAATAACAGAGTGTTTCTTCTTTCTCCATAAATAAATGTTCCACACATATATTATATTACAATAGGTGTTGAGGGCAGTGAGAGTGTTCATCACTTGTTATTTTTTAACCTTCTCTAGTGGATTTAGCTGGTCAAGGTTGTGAATCAGCATTCATAGTCATAAATTGTCTCACTAATGACTCCATTCTGTCACTAACAATCAAGCTGTTCTAGTGTTGTTTTCCATCTATTTTAATTGAATAACTTTGGGTCTTCAACTGTTTGGACAAAACAAGAAATAGGACGTTTTCACCTTGTGCTTCAGGCCTAGACGTTTGCTTTTACATATTCATTAGTTGCAGCCCTACGCTCTACTCCAAGTAGAACAGAGACACCAGTTAAAAAAAAAAACGAAACATGTGAATGTTTTAAATCCACAATATACAGCGCTGTAGCTGACTGCAGCAGTGAGCACACGGGCCTCTGGAGGTGATGCTGCTGCACTCCGGAAACTCATCACGGCTGCTGGGACTCGAGGCTATCCTGATGCATTTCTCCCCTTCAGGGGCTTCTGGCTCATCGCGCTTCGCAGACAACCCTTCAAATAATTAATTGTGATTTCATGGAGAGGATCGAGGTAGGGCACTCCCCATGGAGGTGATTGGGGGAGGGGGGGGGAAGCAGCTGCAGGGGGAAGCACAGTCATAGGGTTTGTGTGAGCGGAGCAGCTGTTTCAGCCACGGATCACAGCTTATCTGCAGACGGCTGACTGAGCCATCTCAAGGACTTTTTATTATTTTATTTCACTAGTAACAGAAGTGCCTGTAGGGCTGTGGAGCCGTTCTCAAAGAGTTAATGGAAAGTTAGGAAATGTGGGTCTTTTTTTTAGATCTAAGAGAGAAAAACGTGATAGTTGGTGCTGAAACAATTAGTTTGTTCACAGAATGCAAATAAATCAACCCCCATTATGATGATTTACTTATTTATTTCTTCTGTCACTTATATTGAGAACAGGTGAAGTGAGGGAGCCAGATGTTTACAGAGATTGGGATTGCACATTTATAACAATTCCCTTGCATTTTAGAGTTCATAGGGTCCGCAGATGGATATTCCAGTGTTGAGAAACCTGAACACGATGGCTGATACTCGGATTGAAACACACCACCACCAGGTTTATGATCGATGTCTGCAATGGCAACCCCATTATGACCTTTTATCGACATTCCACCAAGAGGAGGCCCTGGTATTGTGCATGCCGGCTCACTGACTAGCTTGTTGGGACACTTAATGGAACTGAGCCATCGTTAATGTTACCAGTTTCACCTGTGTGCATGCTTCATCATTCTTTCTTCTTTTTATTACGTTTTAGATTTGGCCTTATGTGCTTTCTTGAGAACTGAATACTTTGCCATACAGGCCAAATTAAAGAGATTTAGTTTATTACAGTTTAAATGACGGCTTTAAACTGTAACTGCGTGTTCACCCTTATCTCTCAGAGAAGACAAAGACACAGACGGAGGCAGACAGGGAACGTACACGTGTATTTATAACTTTTCTGAATACCATTTTGCAGGGCAGAGACAAAGAGAGGTAGAGAGAGAGAGAGGTAGCCAGAGAGAGAGAGCAAGCGAGAGAGAGAGAGAATGAGTTCATAATGACAGATGGGCCTGGGTGCCTCCCAACCTCCAAAGCTCCTGCAATATGACAAAGATTACACAGGAGAGCAATTCAACAAAAAAAGAAAAGGTGCCCATGTCCTTGCGGGGGGGGGGGATGTTCGACTTTTAAAAGGCAGTCCAAGGTAAAACATACAGAAAAAAAAAAAATGTACCCGGATAATTCTTCGGGCAACTTTATCACAACTGTCGACCAATCTGTCAGCATCTTCAGAGACGAGGCTCCGTGTTCGTAAGAGCTGGGAGGGTGAAAACAAACTAAATGTATCACAGTGGCGAGGCGAGGAGAGAGAGGAGAGACTCACTGCGTTGGTGAAAAGCTGAGAGTGTGACAGCCAATTAGAGTCAGAGCAGACGTACAGACACACAGCACTCCCTCAGTTTTCAGCACACAACAGCTCGCACTTTGCTAATGAGCTCCAACTGCTGAAAACAAATAAATGGGATACATTTATAATTCTTGCTTGCTTTGTCCTTTGCCAGAAACTCACACAGTAGGCCAAAATTGAATTATGTGTCCTTTGGTTTCCCAAAACTGGTTCGTTAGCGTTGTTACTTTGCTCCTCCCTATAAACAAAGAACAGGGTTAGCTTGAAGCTCTTTCATTTAATTATGGCTTTACCTCTTTTTTTAAAGTCAAATAAAACGTTGGACTGAATCTATTTTAACCAAAGTGCAGTAAAAATGTGTCTATTTTAATGTTTAAAAAAAAAACAATTACATTTGCCCCAGGATGGCAGTCTGCTCATCCACAGAAGAGGGAAATAAAGACGTGAATGTGTTTAAGTTACAGACTGAAGCTGCAGATGTAGATGAGTTCAGTGAGCGGACTCCAGGCAACATTCACCACTAATTCTTCCTAACGCGGTGTGAAAGGCAGCGTTTGACGAGCATTTCTTGGCGTCTCCATATCCTGCACAGTCTGGTCGTACATGTATCTTTTTAAATTGTATTTACATATGAGCTGGAGTGCTAATGATGTCATTTAATGGAACTATGAGCTCACATTGAGCATGCCTTACGAGTTAAATGTCTTTTTAAAGTGTCTCTGTTGAGGGTATTTCCTACAGTTTCTATAATGTGTAAAGGGAACCGCAGTGGCACTAAAGCTTAGACTGATTGAGGAGGATTACTTTGGACTATTTGATATTGATTTAGTTTTTTTAAAACATTACTACTACTCTTATCAACATTCAGGGATGAATGATCTTTTGGGACATGAAAATGCTCCAGCACCATTTTAAAAAGGACACACAGCTTAAGTTCAAATGTTTCAGTTGGTTCCCTAAAAGGTATTAAAAATGTGGCCTGACTAAACTCACGGCTGCATAATTAATCTAAGATTAATTGCAATCATGATTTTTGGCTTCCCACAATGAACATGATTAACTGCGACATTGACGTTTAAACTACGTGCTCCAGTCATGGAAAACTCAGCTGCATAGCAAATCAAGCGCTTCCTAAGCTAACAGCCAGACATCAGTAGCTCAACATCAAAGTGAAAGCAGTGCTCCGTTTATTTAAATCTAAAAGTGCAATAACGACATATTGAATAATCATGATGAATAATAATGATCTCAAAAAAAAAGATAAAAGATCATCTTGATTATCATTTTGGCCGTAATCATGCAGCCCCAACTATAAACTGGTCTTGTTTCTCTGCAGAACAGAAAAAGCTTTGAAATAACACTGAAATCTGCCAATATTTACTGAACAGCTTCAATATTCTCATATATTTGAAGTTAGATGAACCAAAGTTCAAACAAGCTTCTCCTCCATGTCCTGTTAGAAATTCCCTGTCTTATATCTTGTGTTATCTTGTGTAAAATGTCTTATGTGCTCAAATGCCTGCAACTGGTATTTGACCCATTCATTACCAAAAATCTAATTACAGGCTGCCACATGGTACTCATTTAGCCATTCGCGTCTCCATAATTACTTTAGGCTGAGATGAAAAGGGACATAAGAGTCTGAGACTACAAACAGGCCTGTCATACACTGGCAGAAACACATAAAGCGTCACCCAAAAACAGAAACGAAAACCAGATTTAGGATGAACATGGCTGTGTTTAGCATTGCGTGCGGCTACTCTGTGGCTCAAGTAGAACTTTATCGCCCAAATACATTTTCATACTTGTACTGATCTCGTTACTTTATCTCAAATCACATCTCAAAACAGTACTTCATCACATTGGACACACTGTAAAATATGTTTTTATTACATTTTGTAAAATTTAGGTGATGATATCCACATTTCCCTCATTGATCAATAGTCTTTCCCTGCTTCAGCAGGAGAAACATTGTGGATCATGTTAGCATTTACTGCTTTATAATTACACTCCGATTTCAGCCAAAATAAGTTTTCGAAGCAGGTCCATATAAAGTTGGTCATGCGACATGTATGCAGAGTTAAATTTAAATAAATTCCTTTCACAAGCCGCGATGTCTACAATGCTTAATCTGGAGCAAAGTGAATCCAGTAGGTCACAACTACAAGAACTTCCACGGCTCAAAGTTACAACAGTTTGTAGACAAGGAGCAGAATGAGGGCAGGAAGAAACATGAAGAGTCCTTTTGTATTCAAGAGTGGAAGCTGATTGAATACATCAAGTTCACTGCAGCGGAGAGTCAGAAGAATCCTCTTTCTCTCACTCGGTGAAGCAACATCGAAAGGGAAAGTCAAATAAAAGGTACACCGTCCACCACATCCTGTCTTTCTATGTAGAAGTGGGATACACAAACTGTTTAGAAGAGCACACAGAGGATGGAAGATCATAGACGCAACTGAACCTCCTCATCTTCATATTCTTTATTTCCTGAAGCCAACCCAATGAGCATTAGCTCTGTGGTTAAGATTCAGTATAAAACTGGCACTAAATTCTCAGGGGGAGATTTAGAGGAAAGCATTGTTGTCAATACTTCAATGCGTTTTATACACATTTGAGAACCAGTTGATGGGTAAAATAACCAGCAATGAATGTCTGAGAGGTCAAGGTGCACCACAATGATGTGAAAATCTAATAGGAATCCAATACTGCCACAAAGCAGTCCTGCCGTGGCCCAACACAAGCAGAGATGTTAGTGGTTTGGATACCACGGTATAATTGATGTGGCAAAATCTCTCACTAGGGATGTCGTTGAACAATCGATTAGCAGTTAATTGCGTTAACAATTTAACCGATTCAAGATATGTTAACTGATAATGTAGACGAGGGGTGAAGACGAGGGACGTGAGGTGCGACTGTCAGAAAATGAAGTGTAGATTTGCTGTGGCGTGCAGTTGCACCACAAGGTGGAGCTTCTTACTCTTTAATGATTGAGTTAATTGTGTTGTGACCCCCGAAAGGTTCACAAATCAAACGCACCTCCATGCCCTCCGCAGAAGAAATGAGTCGCAGCGTGCCTCGCCCTGCTCACTGAGGGTCCTCCCGTTGATGAACTCTGTGGCACACAGCTGAGAAAATTCCAGAGTTGTTGTTTTGGTGGCTGCACAGTTTAGCTATCCGAGGCTAACGCTGAACTAGCATCTTGAACAGAAGCAGCTGCTCGTTTAACGCAGGCTGAGAGCTGAGTGTGAGATAGCAGGACTGCAATATTACACATGCTTCCAACAACATCAACAACAAAAGTGATCAACTGTGTGAGCGACACACCCCTGCTTGGTATGAATGCATTTTAGCCGTGGCAGTAAATGGACACACAAAGCGACGTCATCGTTGGAACACCTGTACGGAAGCTAGGCTAACGTTAGCTACAGTAAAACCAGTCAGTCTGAAGGGGTTGGGATAACCTGGTTCACATTTATTTGATAACATTACAGCTATTTACTGTTGAAGGCTACAGCAATTTTGATTAAATGTTAATTAATTGTTAAATACGTCCAACACATACCCAGTACATTCATGAACCGGTTTAATGTGAGTGTGAGCACATTGGGGAGACTGGGGACAAATAAAACAAACGTTAACCTCGGGATCACTATGTGGTGGCGAACAACAGTCTACATATGAGAGAGGCCAACAGCTGTGGTCACCTGTTATTATCTACACTCAACATCTTGCATGTCTCACAGATAAAAGTCTGCCACATAAAACGAACATGTAAAAATAACATCTCAGGGCCCTGGCATTGAGCGTTTACATGGCTTACAGGCACACGTGAATGGAAGAGAGACATCGTTAGTGTTATGACATACACCTGTGTTTTTCCTGCTCCAATTAGTCCAAAGGTCGACTGTGAAAAAAGCCTTTTCCGAACAGACCCCCCCCCCCCCTAGTTTGTCCTCAAGTACACCTGCTGGTTTGCAGGCAGCAATGCTCCCTCACTTATTTTTCTCAGTGTGGTATTACATCTAGAAATGTCAAAAAATAAGTTATTGAGCCGTTTCTCCTCCGTCTGCCCTCAAAAACTTGTGAACAGCCGAGCGCTCTCAGCAGCCTGCAAATGGAAGAACGGCTCCAAATATTTGTCTTGACGACTGACTCTAAATCTGGAGGTCTCTGCCAATTCCCTCTCCCAGCATTAACAACCGCTCCGTTACGGCCCCGCAATATCAGCCATTTGGTTTAATCCAACACGGCTAGTTTGTAATCCACGATAATCAAAAAATATAGCCTACGTCTGAGGAACACTGAGAAGTTAAATCCATCGAGGACTGTCCTCATTCGGTAATAAGGCCGATTTAAACATTTCACTTTGATGCTGCTTGCATAAATATCTGAAAAGTCACGGGCAATTATTTCGTAGAAACTGTTTTGAAAGGATGAACTATTCGAGTTTAAAAAAAGAAAAGAAGTGACACAGCTGACACATGACAACTGAATAACTTGCAGTACATTGACATCATGAGCGAGGCATATGGAGAAGTACACGCTCTAGATATTTTTGGCAGATTGCACTTAATAGTATAGTATCTGCCATTAATGGCTGCAACTAGAAGTTTATCTATCAACTAGTTTTATCATCTTATTCATCTCTGATTAGTTTCACAATTAATCGTTCTAATATTTAGTCTATGAAATGTCCATCAGAGTTGAAACATCTCAAAAAAAGTTTTTTATTTTTCAATTATATAACAATATAACACAGGTAGAAGCAGCTAATCCTCCGTTTTTCCTTAAAAGATGACAAACGATTATTAAAAAGCTCATCGACGATCACCAAAATTGTTGGTGATCGGTGTTTTTTTATCTATCGACAAATTGTTTTGGCTCCACTATCATAAGTTTTATTGACACATTGCGCTTATAAAACTCTTCCCCCTTCAACCTGGCTTCCCCCTGCACACACTTTACAGAGAAAACTGCTAAATTAACACACAAACGCTGAAATCCTGCCCTCCTAACAAATAAATCCTCGTGTTATCTCTCCATAGCAGCGGCAGCAGCCTCGCTCGCCGTGTCCTTCTGAGAGCTCTTCCTCTCCTCCTCCTGTGCATGCTGGCGTCGACTCAGCCCGACAACAGCTGCCAGAACCCCGCGAGCTTCGTCCTCCAGACACTGATGGATTGTGGGAGGGGAGCCAGGGCGATTAGCCCCCCCTGACACCAGAGAATTATTTGCTATGTACCACCCCAAAACAGATTGCACCCGAGTGTCAGCGCAGGGCATTCGCACTACTTTCAGTCGTGTTGTTAGCGGCCATTCGACCGTACAAATTCACTGGGCTTGAAATCAACGTGTCAACAAGTGGCAAGTGTGTGTGTGTGTTTGATTTGTTTAAAAGAAAGTACTGACAATCTAAATATCCACTTTCGCCCTGCAGCTAAGTTTATTTTTAACCGTTTCCTTCACATGAGGCACTTACCTTCAACTTGACAGTGACATGCACTGACTAAGGCCCACTGGAGGGAGGCAAATGGTGCTTCTATTTGAGGAAATACATCGCTGCTTGGAAAATGAATTAGCTGAGAAATCCCACTGCTCGACTAGCAGTTATGGCAGACAGAGCTGCTGTTTGCTTACTGTGCCAAAAGTAAAACCAGTCCTGCCATCTCTCTTCTTCCCAGCGTTTCTCTGCTCCGACTGCCACATCTGTTCCAGTCAGTACTTTCATTCACGCCATTCAGTTCTCTCCTGCGTATTGCAATAACTAAAATACAAACACAACATCTTGCCGTCATTCAATAAGTGTACAGAGCGATCTGTCCGAGGTTAATGTAGCCTAACTCCCCCAGGCTCTCAAAGCAGATGTTCATTAGAGAAGAGGAGCTTCGGGAACACTCGGCTGTCCGAGTGGAGTTAAACCTTGCCACTCTGTCAGACGAGAGCGGGACAGTTTGACAGAATGCAAGTCGAGAGTCGGGCGGCTCGAGTCGATGATTCATCCAGACCCTCGTTACAAGGACGTGGCAATCAATGGCTGAGTCTCAAAGTTCAACAGCACAGACAAATTCTTCTCACTCTGGACTGTGAAACTTTTATCGGAATAAAATCACAAATCAGGGCTGCAATAAAGAAGCATACTTGATCCCTGACACCCCTGCTGTTCCTGCTTTGACAATTCTAAATGTCTTCCATGTCCATTAAGAGTAGGATTCATTGATGAATCTTAGGCCACGCCCACACCTTTTGTGGACTGTTATCAGATGAGGCCTTATATCTCACTGTCTCAGGTGTAACTACTGACATTAATAATGGATGCACTTCATTTACACCTGCACTAACTACCTGCTGGGGCCCAAAGCGACCGTAAGAGAGCTGCGACAGTGAATCAAAGCAGTAACGTTCAGGGCGGAGAGCTCAACAATGTTGTGAAACTTGATTTTAAGGCCAAGAAAGCGCCTTTCGAATTACTATCTAGCAGCTCAATGGGATTTATTTTTTGTAGTTCCAACTATTAACATCCGTCGCTGGCTAACATATTCTACATTATTCAAACAGTACAAATGTTACTGGAATGGAATCTATATGAAGCATCAGGCAGATGTCCAATTATTAAATGAGGTCAGCACATCTACAAGCATCTGATCACATAATTAAATGCTGATTTTGCAATTATTCTGCATTGTGGCATTTGTTAAATACCGTGGGACCACAACGGAAAAACAATGCCCCTCTGAGAAAAAGATCAATACCCTCGTCCTCAATGGGACTCATAAAGTCACATTAATGCATGCTGTGGTCCAACCTAACATAACAGGGGGGGGGGGGTTCAAATCACACATTTGTCTAAATATTAACAAGGTGATAATTATAAAAAACACATATGACAGCTTTTGGATAGAGCTACATTAACTGAGTTTGTGTTAAATCTATCTTTAAAAAAATAAAAGCCTTTTGCTTAGTTCACCGTTTACAAACTGTATTACATACTTCTGCCGTTTATATCTCAGTGCAGAAAAAGAATGCCTCCAACTACAAACACCCATCTGAAACCAAACCAACGCTAGCATCTGCTGCGATACGTTCACAAACCGTAGCACTGACTTTACGACAAAAACTACAATCCACACCACTGTCTGGGGTAACACGGGCACTGATCTAATCGTGCACGACAAATATAGCTGACAAGATAACAAAACTAATTAGGAATGTTAGAACGGGAGTGAGGAAAGAGGATGCAATCCAGACAGTGATTAATCTCGACATCTTTGACATCAGATGAATATTTTGTGTTACTTCTTAGTTTTCTCTATATCATCAGATTCAGGACATATGTTCATGCTCAGCGACTTTATGTTCCCACCAAGTTTGAGATAATAAATACATACAATGAAATTGACTCGTATATTCAACTCATTATCTGTTATGTATTGTGTGATTTGACAAAAGCATCCTCCTGTCAAGTAAAAAAAAGCACAAATCATGCTCCGATGATGCACACAGCCGCAAATACCCTGACCACACAGCTGTGGTATGACCGCCGTTAAGTGACTTTGGGCTCAGAAATCGTAGTGATTTACTGGTTACTGAAACGTGTCATAAAAGCAATGCCCCTGACAGGGAACCTCAGTGTCCCCACTAACATCCTAAGCATTAAGCCTTAATATAGGCCACTGGGGTGCATTTCCCAAAACTACAAGAGGCTGGCTCACGCCATTCATCTCTTATTCTCTGGATTGCTGTGACGCATCTGTGCAATAAATCAAACCTTCAGGTAGGTTGTAATGGTCCAATTTTGGGTGTTTCTGATATTTAGTCAATTCTCATTTATATAGGGACAAAAAGGACAAAATACAACTTATTCTTTTTACATTTTAAACTATATTATATGGAATCAATACAGTATGAATGAGCAAGCAGTAATACCGGATGATTTCCTCTATGGCGAGTAGATCAAATACATTATTACAGTTATTGCTACCTTGCTCAATGGCAAAGGTACAACATGACTGACAGAGCAGCATGTCGAACGTGTTCTCCACATTGTCAGAGACCCTAACCTTTGTCCGACCACAGCAAACACAACATCCATTTCCAAATTCTTAGCCCTATAATGGAGTAGTCATTAATAATCGCAGTATTAACAGTGTTCGTGTATCACCATGTGTCACAGAAAACAATCGTCGGTTTATAAAAAAAAAAAAAAAAAAAAAGCATGTTGACTCAACAAGATGCTCATCGTGGTTTTCTTAATTGGCGAGCATCATCATGCCAGTATTTATGCTTGGCAATAATCAAGTCGACATTTAATTGTCCGTTTTTATGAATGGAGTTAGGCGTGACATTTTACTCGTTATAAAAGAGCGGCACGTTACGGGGGTTGTGGAGGGGCCCACATTAAAGAACGTGTTTAGACTCCCAACATGTGTGGCAGTCACATGCGGACTACAAATAGCGTCGGTCTGTGTCATGCAAGTTAACATCGCTTTGGTTGACGTGTGCCTCAGCCCGTGTTCAAAGCAAAACAGACTCACGACTTGCAGCGGCTCCGGGAGAACGACACAACTGCACGAAAGTCTTGATACAAACTACCAACCTTTTATAGTCACACCTGTTATAATACCCCGCATTTAAAACACAATGAGGACAGTGGACACCACGACTATTGTGTTGGTTATGGTCCGGCGGGGGGTTGCAGGGGGAAAGACACAAGGGGCCATATGTCTCATCTGGCCAATTAGCTAGCCTGCTAGCGAGCACACGAACATCACAAAATGCTTTTGCTCTCAACTACACTGGCAGACCAGCGTTAGCTTCGGTCGCTACTCACCCCAGCAGAAGAGTCGAGGATGTCCTAAAAAACTGAGTCACAGCCGCGTGGCACGTTTGTCAAACCGTCAAAAACCCTGCTGTGCTGAATCTAAACGACTACAGTCACCGGACAAGCCTGCGGTGTTGCTGCGTTTTTCGGTTCGCACCGCTCACAGCACCATTAAAAGCTGCATTGTTGGAGCGACGGCTGCACAAACAGCGCCGACAGCGCGCCGCAAGGAATTGTGGGAAACGGTGTTTAATAAACGTGTCGCTCAATTACATGAATTATTGGGGGAAATGCTCCACCAAGTGGTCAACGTGAAAAACAAATACATTTATTTATCATTATGAGGTGTGTGGGAAGTTGTATCAGCAGAGCTTGCTGAAACTCAGAAATATCATATTGAAGAAATTCACTTTAACTTAACTTAAGACATGTAGTATGAAACTAATGTATATAAAAATATCACTGACCAAGTTAGATACAGGATCTGCTAATATGTGCTCATGTCCAAATGTAAGAGTACAGAAACAAAAAGCTTCTGTTTGTTAATATTAAGCAAAACATAACTTAGTTATTATCTGTTAGAAATGTGTTATTAGTCCACAACTCGAGCTTGATAGACCATCTTCATCTTGCAATGTCTTAAGGACAAATAAGGACAAATACTCGACTATATTTACTGATGTCCAAATGTATTTTTTTGTGCTTTGTTTGCTTATTGCAAATTATATTATTATCATTGTTTCTTCTTTTCAATCATTTCAGTCATGTACGCCCTACTGTGTTCTTGAGTTATTATTCTCTGGCTGCTCGCTTGTGTATGTGTGTGTGTGTATTGGATGAACTACTTTCAAAAATTCAATAAACACAATATTTCTGATGACATAACGTCCAATAAACTCCTTTCAGTCCCGAGTGAACTTGTCGTGCAACACTGTAGGCGTCAGTAGTGAGTCCGTCAGAGAGCAAATGTACACAAATAGCCGTAAAAGAAGACTCGCCAGCAGTCGCACGCTGATGACGCGCATTCTGGAAAATGGAGAGAAAACACATGTCAGCTTTTGCTTTGTATCAAACGCTGTCAACAGACGTTCCTGCTGCTACGACGCCTTCTCGGCAGGTAATGTTGGATATTATTGAAATAATGTGGTGTAGTGTTTGGTGCTGTGCTCTGTGATAGACTCCCAGCTGCAGCAGGGGCAGTGCTGACACTAGCACAGTCCCACTGATAGTGAGCTATTGAAACCATGCTATCTGCTCTTCATTGCTCCAGGCTAACCATGCATCTATGTTCACTGTGTTTAGCCTTATGGTCACTTGTATGATGTTCTAGGTGGCAGATAAGAAGAAAAGGAAAAAGGAGAATGGGGCCAATAAGGTCCACACAGTAAAAGCTCAATTAAAGCCTGAAAGGAAGAAAATGCGAAAGAAGGTCCTTAAGTCTCCACAAAGAGAGGAGAGCCTTAAGGGAATTAAAAAAGTAAGTTTGTACATGCTGCAAAGATGGATGCCATGGGGGCTATTTTCACATCCAAGAAGTTAATCTGACTGTTAACGTTCTTTTTTTTCCAATTCTTAATTGTTTATTATCGTGTTATTTATTTTGTTCAGTTATGGTTGATCAAGTCTTTATGCTTCTGATGCAGGACGAGGAGAGCGTAAATGGAGATGGTGAGGCTCTGGATGCTTTGCTGGCCGACCTGGGAAAAGTCAACAACAGCAGGGAGAGAGCCAGCAAGCTGTTCCAGTGGCTCATCAACCCCATTCCTGCCAAGGCCTTCTTCAGGTATGGATGATTGTTTTGGCAGGGGCTCTCTCAATGCACATGCTATAGATATATCTATATCTATATTTAACCCAATATTACAACAAAGCAGACATTTTGCATAATACAAGGTGTTATCTTTGTCTTGGAGAATTCACCGACTAATGTTTTTCCTCTTTCCAAAGAGAAACATGGGAAAAGAAGCCCATTCTTGTTCAACGTAAGAATTCAGATTATTACAAGGGACTGTTCTCCACAGCAGAGTTTGATCGCATATTAAGACAGGTAAGGATCTGAAACATGACCTCATCCATGCTTACTTTATTCATAATTTCCAGACCTGGTGTTGGAATTTGTTATCATCAAGACTGATCTTTTGACACACCACAAAATTGTACACAGTTATTGTTATTATTATTATTATTATTATTATTATTATTGTTAGGAAGGTATTGTCCTTCATTTATTGTGGGAATGTTTTGTTTTTTTGGAAAACTTTAAGGGATTACTCGGAAGAGTCAGACAAACTGATTTTGCTGAATGGTTAACATTAATGTGGGACATTGGCTCTTATGACTCTGTAATCCCATGGACCAAAGATTATCATGGGAGGTTGTAATATACAATTTTTTTTATTCATACAATGAAAGAGACATAGTCGGAAATATATATTCTTATCAATGTGAAAATGAGACGCCTCATTTCTGTTGTATATTATGTTTGTTTTTTTTATTTGCACCTTTAGTGTTGCATTATGCTCTTTGATATATAATGAAGATCTGTCTCACTGATTGTCTGCGTTGTCTGATTTAAGGAGGATGTTCAGTATGGAGTGAACCTGGACGTCACGAGCTACAGTAATGGTAGAAGGGAGACACACAATCCTGCGGGGAGAGCTCTGCCGTTCACTGTGTGGGACTTCTATGGGGTAAGGCCATGCTGATGCAGGCACCGGATTTGCATACAGCATGCGATTATTACTAGGATTCTGTATTTTTACGTTCCTCATAATTGGACCCTTTGCAGCGTGTGAGCTGCACTGGCTGTTTCTATGGGGGATCATTATAGTTTCTTCTCACTTTGACATTTTCAAGGACCACCTTCATTAAAAAGCAATTGGATGTATGTTTATGCATTCAGCATTATATTGATTTTAATTTTTTCTATTCTGCAAGCTAAAAGTGATTTTGCGTTAAGTGCATTTAAAGTATCATTGCACCATCAGCATGTAATCGTATCGCCATTTCCCAGAACGGCTGCTCCCTCCGCATGCTGAATCCCCAGGCTTTCTCCTCCACCGTGTGGAATGTGCTGTCCATCCTCCAAGAGCAGTTTGGCAGCATGGCAGGAGCCAACTTGTAAGTATTTTTTGGACAGTAATTGTCTTGGATATTCACTTTGGATGCCATCAGTAACTGTTAAATCTGTGTATTTTTTATTTTTTTCTTTAAACCAGATATCTGACACCACCTGGAACACAAGGCTTTGCTCCACATTACGACGACATCGAGGCGTTTGTGGTTCAGCTGGAGGGGAAGAAACACTGGAGAGTGTACAACCCCAGGTGAGATACAGCAAGGAACCTTTTTAAAAGAGCATCATCAAGTGAAACTCAGAAGCTAGTGGATCATTTCAACATTTTGAGATGGAACACTAAGTCATGTGCACTAATCATTTGCACTTTGCAGCTAATCCAGTTTTTGCATTTTACATTTACCCCATGTGACTCATGATACACAAAATGTTTTCCTGGTAGTTTGACATAAAGTTAGTAAATAAGTGATGGAATGATTCCACAAAATACTGAAGTTGTTTTTTCTGACTTTTTTTATAGGACAGAAGATGAGGTCTTACCTGCGCTTTCAAGTGGTGAGTTAAAAAAAAAAAAAAAAAAAAGATTGATTTCATTTGTTTTTTTCTCAATTTGGTTGTAAACAGAAGTTATAGAAATATTTGTAATGTTTGTTATTGGTTACACACAGAAAGGTAGCTAATTGCACAAAGGTGAAGGAAGTTGTCGTACTCGAGGCTGCCCTCCCACGATCTCTTCAGAGCTGATAAACCATATAGTGGACAGCCGTCATTTCTCAGACGGGACTGCTTTGCGTTTCACTTCAGGAAACTTCAATCAGAAAGACATCGGGAAGCCGATCCTGGAAGTGGTGCTGGAAGCCGGAGACCTCCTTTACTTTCCCCGGGGATTCATCCACCAGGGCAACTGCCTCCCAGATGCTCACTCGCTCCACGTTACCATCTCCTCCTACCAGAAGAACAGCTGGGGGGATCTGCTACAGAAGGTAAAACTCGCATGTTAACAAAGGACAGCATCAGTGCAAGCGTACAATGGCACTTTTACTGATTACGCATCACAGGTATAGTGCAATAACCAATAGCAACAATCCATCGAAATACAATTATTATTTTTTTCAGGTGGCTCCAGCAGCATTGGAAATAGCAATGGAGGAGGATGTGGAGTTTAGACAGGGCTTACCTTTGGATTACCTGACGTACATGGGAGTACAGAACTCTGACAAGGTAGTTCATCAGTTATTGTGTTTTATTTTGCCACTTCCTGTCACCGTCACCATACTTGGCTTTTCACCAATTACCCACAATTGACCCAAGTCCTCCTCATGCACATTTGTTTGTAGGATGACCCACGCAGGACAAAATTCTTTTCCCGAATTGAGTGTCTGATGAAGAAGCTAGCAACTTACTCCCCGGTCGATGCTGCCGTGGATCAGAAAGCCAGAGCCTTCCTCCATGACTGCCTCCCTCCCATGCTCACACCAGGTATGTGATGCATACGTCAGTTCTGGGAAGAAACTCTCTTTCAGTTCACTTAATTCAGAAAAAAATTGCAGTAAGCGTTAATGATTGTAAATCGAGTTGGACAGCCTGAGATGCATTCAGTAATGCTTCTGATTCTAACGGATTCATGCCTTCTCCCGCAGAGGAATTGTCCAGCAGTGTGCAAGGAGCATCTGCTCGGTGGGAGTGTGGGCAGGTCATGGATGTAGGTGCGAAAATCACTACCCAGACCAAAGTCAGAGTTCTCCGTGCTGGATGTGCCAGGTAATACAACTCTTTATTGCATTTCAGATAATGTTCACACCAGGCAGGTTTGGAATGGGCTATTCAAAATGTGAAGTATATTGTCTTTGACTGTATGTTGTCAAGAACACCTGATTCAATGATCCATTAAAGCAGAAATGTAACTTTTTTTCCCCAGGTTATGCAGTGATGGAGAAGCTGTTAATCTTTACTACACAACAGAAAACTCCAGAGTTTACCACAAAGAGGAGCTCAAGAGTTTCGAAATAAAAGCAGAGGTAGATGGGAAGATGTTTGTAGATCATTGTTTCGTATTTAATGTCCCAATGATGTCGTCACTAACAATTGGTTTCCTTTCAGCACACAGATGCCATTGAGTTTCTGATCCATTCGTATCCCAAATTTGTGACCGTAGGAAGTTTCCCATGTGGTTCTGCAGAGGACAGGGTATGTTGTTTTAAGTGCATTCGGTCTGTGCAGCTACTGCACATTCGGGCATGTCTGTACAGCCGGGATTTAGAAGGAGGGGGTCTTGCATTTAACAATTGATTACTTCTGGTAATAGGTCTGTCATTCCTAGCCCTCTTTTAAATATCCATAGACTGATTAGAAGTCCTATTTTAGATAGATATGTATTGTAACTTATTATTTAAGCCTGTTTTTGTGAAATCAGCTGTTTGACTCATGCTCATTTTTTTTTTTTTTATCCCCAGATCACTTTGGCTGACTTGCTCTTTGAGAGGGGGATTATCCACACTGCAGAACCTCTGTAGTGGCCACAGATTCTTCAGTTATGCTGACTGCATGAATAGATTGCCTCCGTACAATTTAATGCAAAACCACTTCTCTCCCCCCCCCCCCCCCCACCCCCCCTCCGCAACCCCACCCCCACGCGC
>NW_022280055.1:967444-1018041 GCF_004355925.1 Anarrhichthys ocellatus | reverse complement strand
CCCCCCCCCCCCCCCCCCCCCCCCCCCCCCCCAAGTTGTCTTAATTAGCTCTACTGAACTAGTCATGCTCAACAACCCCATTCATGACTTTGCTCTTTGTCTAGGATCAAATAAATCAGTTTCTGAAAAGAATGAAATGGTGTAATGTGTTATGCAATCAATCACCAGCAAGTACCACATTATTTTGATGAGAAAGGGCATGTTTATTGTCTGTTGATACAACTGAAATACATAGATACAGTCTTCTTAAATACTCTGATTCGAGGGACACCACAGATGACGGGACATATTATCCAGGTAGGGGCAGTCTACTTCCAGGTCACCTCCTCACCAGGCTTCAGCTCCCTAAAGAGAACAAAAGTTGGATAAGCTTTTACCCAGAGCAACACTGCCGTTAGAGACCGGCTTAATATCAGGCAAGTTTTCAAAATGCTTATTATCAAAACATTTAAAAAGCTAATTGTACTTACGTTTTATGTTATAAGTGCACTGGCAAATATACATGGTAAAACACAACTAGAGGCTTTTGGGTTCCATCTCTAATGTTTATTTGGGTCAAGTGGAGTAACTGTATATTGGATAGCTGTTAGTTGAGTGTTGCAACACAAACTACATGTTTTCCTTTAATCACCGAGCATTCTGCTTACTTATATTCCTAGTAATTAGTTCAAAGTGGAGGTGAGTGGGTTTGCAGTAGCAAGGATCATCATCACACAACTTTGAAATGAATGTCACTGGATCCTTAATCCACTGAAAACCAAAGGGGGACTTGTTTAACTTTAAGACAGAGCGGGGACATTTTATTCTTACCTGCTAAACAAAACACTTTTGTTCCTGAAAGCTGTCAGCTTCTGGTCCTGTTGTTTGTCGAGGTACCATCCGATCACAAAGCCCATGGGCACCAGTATGTTCACCCAATGCTCCCGGGCAAGTGCTACAAAGTTGACCATGGTTCCTACAGAAGTAAGCAGAAAACACATTGTAACCTAGATTCTGTGGCACATTTTAAACCCTGGTCAAAAACGGGTATACTAATATTTGCATTTGACATGACACTATTACAAAATGTACTATCACATTAATGAAAACCTAATGCAATATCCAATAGATTGCTCTGCCAGTCACTAAATGAAATGCCATGCATTTCGAAAGGACTTTGCCCAGAGTTACTGTAGTCAGTGGAAAGGGCCTATACATCTTTGGAAAAAAGTGGTATCACACTATCTAGTTGAAATAATTAATAGGTAACCCCCATCACATCTGAGGAACTACACAGGAGACAGGACTACCAATTCTTTTAGGAAGGCCATCTTTATTTAGACGAGCTCAACAAGACCTGTGACACTAAAGCTACTGCAAAAATAAAGCTGACAGATATTCTGGTCATATATATTTCTGATTTGGGATTGATTGGATTGCACAACTAAAACTATATGTGACAAATCATGATAGGTGATGACAACCTCTAAAACATTGTTTTTAGCCTTTGGATGACCTCATTTGCGTGGACACTATTCGGACTGAGAACATAATGGAGCGTGTTATTTAGTCATTTCATTGTTGCTGACGTTTGTCAGACAGAGCTCTCTTATATTTAATTGGTGTGAGGTGAAGGTAATCTCTAAACCTCATGTAATACCATTTAATATTGCACACTGTAATTTAATAACTAAACACAACGCAGACCACAGCTACTTGTTAGCTAGCTAGCTAACATTAGCAATGTGTGTCAGGTTTTCGTTGAGAATGGTTTCTCAGTTAAAGCAATTGTTAGGTGTTTAGCAAAATCAACATGTTACAGTTCAATGACTCAAATATCAAAGACGCACAACGAATATGTAAAATATTACCTTCTGTTTACACCAAGCAGTGGCCTTTAGCTCTTCACTCAGTAGGCAGAGGACATTGGACTCTACCAACTGTGACAATGCGACGGTGTCATTTGAACAAGAACAAAAATGTATTACCGTAATGTCTCTTATCATGGGTGATAATATCAGTTACAACATATTAATTAAATATATTCAAGAACAGTTATTAAAATGTACTACGATAAAATGAGCATTTGGTGTTAAGTCGGGAAATAGTTTTTTATTTATTAACGCGGCCATACTTGGTACGCTCTTTTGCCCTTTCACACATGACGCAGCGGTAAACATGTCTGCTAGTCAAGTGTGCACTGTAAACGCTAGACAAAATGTCTTAATGTTGGAATTATAGAACATTTACCAATTGTGTTTCTATATCAACGGGAGGAAATTATAGTATCTCCTATTTAGTGGTAAGTTGCACCTTCCATTGCCGACCCAAGTCACTTAACGTTGCATCCACAAGCTAAGTGTAGCTAGGATGCTAAATAGACAGGCTGCCGGCTAACGGTTACTTTGTTAACGTTGCTAGTGCGAACTAGCTGTGGCTAGCAACCAAACTGCTTTACTTTTCTTACTTACTTGTAATTAATTAGACGGCCACATATTTAACAACCAGTTAAGTGTCTATGTTTGCAGATTACATGAATAGAACTGAATGAGTGCTCAGTCGTCATCAAAGTTGCACAGAGCCACACCACTTAAGTAGGTGGTTTAGTTTTGTTTATTTGTTGTGTGGTAAGCATAACCTCCTGCTAACTTAAGTTTACTTTCAGCGTGACAACTGAAGAAACATGACCTCCATTATCAAACTGACAGCCATATCAGGGGTGCAGGAGGAGTCGGCCCTCTGTTACCTGCTGCAGGTGGATGAATTCCGCTTCCTCCTGGACTGTGGCTGGGATGAAAGCTTCTCAATGGACATCATCGATGCTATGAAACGGTAATTGTGCTATCAATCTTCTAAATCCATCACTCCCCCCCCCCCCTCTGTTTTGCAAATTCAAACAAGTGTGATGTCCTCTTTTCCCTCCAGATATGTTCATCAGGTCGATGCCGTGCTCCTCTCCCACCCTGACCCCATACATCTGGGAGCCCTGCCATACGCTGTGGGGAAACTGGGTCTAAACTGCACCATCTATGCTACAATCCCTGTCTACAAGATGGGTCAGATGTTCATGTATGATCTATATCAGGTAGGAAGGGGGTGTGGGGGAATGTACTGCATGTAAAGCTATTTATTAGAGCTTGATCGCATATTTACCGATGATTTCTTAATCATTTCATTCTTTCCGCTTAGTCTCGAAACAACAGTGAAGACTTCACACTGTTCACCCTCGATGATGTGGACTGTGCTTTTGATAAAATCCAGCAGCTGAAATACTCTCAGATTGTCAATCTGAAAGGTGAGTTAGTTGCAGACCCGTTTAGGTCAGGACAGGAGTCACCACTGTTTGTGTTTCACGTCTTTCTTTTTACCTGACAGGGAAAGGACATGGGCTTTCCATCACTCCACTTCCAGCCGGACACATGATTGGAGGCACTATTTGGAAAATTGTGAAGGATGGCGAGGAGGAGATTGTTTATGCCGTTGACTTCAACCACAAGAGAGAAATGTGAGCGCACAAAACATTGATATGAAATTGGATTTGTTTAGTTTTTAATCTCGTGTTAGCTCATGCCCGTTTTAACTCCGTTCCTCTATTCTAGACACCTCAACGGCTGCACGTTGGAGAGCATTAGTCGTCCGTCTTTACTTATCACAGACTCCTTCAACGCTACATATGTGCAGCCACGTCGCAAACAGAGGGATGAGCTGCTCCTTAGTAAGTAATCTTCACAAGACTTTTAAGTAACAATGTCTGTATTTAACAGTATATTTATTCAGTTGAATTACTTATATTTTAAGATGTATTGCAATCACATTATAACATGTCTTGTGGTGTAAGAAAATAACCATGTAATCCTGCATGTAATTCAAATGAGCAAGTTATCATTTAAGTTCTCTCTTTCTGTCCAGTATTAGTTTTTTCTAATATTTTGTAAAAAATATAGGATGTTTGGTGTTTTGCATCTACTCTAACTACTCATTGAATACAATGGGAGAACAATGTTGTTTATTTTCATTAATATTTTCATATATTTTTTCACAGCCAATGTAATGGAGACCCTTCGTGGTGACGGAAATGTCCTTATTGCCGTGGACACAGCTGGGCGTGTGTTGGAGCTGGCTCAGCTCTTGGACCAGATTTGGAGGACAAAAGACGCTGGACTGGGAGCCTACCCCCTCGCTCTGCTGAACAATGTCAGCTATAACGTGGTGGAGTTCTCAAAGTCCCAGGTATCGATCACCGATTTTTACACTTTAGAGGATATTGTACTATTCCTTCCTTGTGACTTTACCAGGATAGTTCAGAATCACTTTGTTTGCCACATATAACAAATGTACACAATTACATGAACTTAATCCGCTTTGTTTCTGAAGGTGGAGTGGATGAGTGACAAGCTCATGAGGTGCTTTGAAGACAAGAGGAACAACCCCTTCCAGTTCCGCCACTTGACCCTGTGCCACAGTCTGGCAGACCTGGCGCGGGTGCCCAGTCCCAAAGTGGTGCTTTGCAGCCAACCAGACCTCGAGTCTGGCTTTTCCAGAGAACTCTTCATCCAGTGGTGCCAAGACGCCAAAAACTCTGTCATCCTGACGTACCGCACTACACCTGGAACTCTGGCCCGCTACCTCATTGACAATCCTGGAGAGAAGATGTTGGATCTGGAGGTGAGACCGGCGGTCACAATGCTGATTTGTCATGACGGAGGGTTTTCAGATTGTCTCTTTACGCTGCGTTTTCCCCACGACAAGCTCTGTTATCTCACATTCCGACTCATCATTTGCTCCATATCCATCTTTCACTCTTCTCGTTATGACAGGTGAGGAAAAGAGTGAAGCTCGAGGGCAAGGAGCTGGAGGAATACCTTGAAAAGGACAGAGTGAAGAAAGAAGCAGCTAAAAAACTGGAACAAGCAAAAGAGTAAGTAGAAATAGACATGGGTCGACTGGGTGCTCGAGGGTTGGATGTCTCTTTTTCATGATGCTTTATGCCTGGTGGTGTAACAAAACCTGTCATTTATTTTACCGTCTTTTAACAGCTCAAACAGGAAATTATGTAAAAAGCCAGCAGAAATGCAAATACTGCTCTAGATTGCAAATTTAATCTGAGTCTATTTAAATGGAAATTTGTAAATGGGAGATGAGTCATGACACTTTAAGGCAACATTTCCACTCTGCAACTGAGCGAAAATCTGTTGCCTGTCTGTGGGAAAATGAAACATGTATGTGTACAGTTAATGTGTATTTCATGCGCTTGCAGGGTGGATGTTGACTCGAGTGACGAGAGCGATATGGACGATGATCTGGATCAGCCCGTTCCAGTGAAAACAAAACACCATGACCTGATGATGAAGAGCGAGGGGAGCCGCAAAGGCAGCTTCTTCAAACAGGCCAAAAAGTCTTATCCGATGTTCCCCACACACGAGGAGAGAATCAAATGGGACGAGTATGGGGAAATCATCAGGTGCAAAACCTTTAATACACGGCAGATTACATAAAGATGCATACAGAGAATTTACACCGACTGTTTGACGCCATCGTCAATAAGCCATTATTGTTCTTTCGCAGACTAGAAGACTTCCTGGTTCCTGAGCTGCAAGCCACAGAGGAGGAGAAAAGCAAACTGGAATCCGGGTTGACCAACGGCGATGAGCCCATGGACCAGGATCTCTCTGTGGTTCCCACCAAATGCATCTCCAGTGTAGAAAATCTTGAAATCAGGTCAGTGATCCTTCAACAAGAACTCTGCAGGTTTTAATTCCCAATATGTGTCGTCTCAAGTCTTTTAAGAAATCTTATCTGTGAGGATACTAAACAATGCTAACTTAACTCTTCTTCCAGAGCGAGGATAATGTACATAGACTACGAAGGTCGCTCTGATGGCGACTCCATCAAGAAGATCATTAATCAGATGAAGCCCAGGCAGTTGGTGATCGTTCGTGGGCCGGCGGAAGCCAGTCTGGACCTGGCTGAGTCCTGCAAGGCTTTCAGCAAGGACATCAAGGTCTACACGCCCAAACTGCAGGAGACCATCGACGCCACCAGTGAAACGCACATCTACCAGGTCAGCCGCACTAAAAGCCTGCCGGGTTGCATTTTTGTGATGATTTGATATACAGGATTGTTGTACGTAGGTCTATCATGTATCCTTAAATGTGTTTAATAGATTCATGCAGCAAAAATATTCTGCTGTGAAATAGTAAAACCTGATAAAACTTTGTCGGTTGACAAGTGAGGCCAAAAAGTTAACTGCTACGAGGTTGATTTCTTTAGCAAAGCACAGAAGAGAGCTTCCATGACAGGCGAACATCTTCATCTTGTCTCATCTTCTCGCGGTAAAGGTGCGGTTGAAAGACTCCCTGGTGAGCTCCCTGCAGTTCTGCAAGGCCAAAGACACCGAGCTGGCCTGGATCGATGGCGTGCTGGACATGCGCGTGGTGAAGGTGGACACGGGCGTGATGCTGGAGGAGGGTGTGAAAGAGGAGACGGAGGACGGCGAGCTGGCCATGGATGTCGCCCCCGAGCTCGACATCGACCAAAACGCCACGGCGGTGGCAGCACAGCGAGCCATTAAGAACCTGTTTGGGGAGGACGAGAAGGAGGTGTCTGAGGAGAGCGACGTCATTCCCACGCTGGAGCCACTGCCTCCACAGGAGGTGAGACATCATTATTTCTGAATATGAGTTATGGGGTTTTGCGATAGGTGTGACAATTAAATGTCAATTTTTTTTCAAAATGCTGAGAATGACATCATCTCCCTTTCCCTGATTAACAAATCCAGAATGTATGAATATGCAAAGATTTTAATTTCAAAGGTTTTAGTGCCGGTCATAATAAGTCTCCCACTTCACTGAGAAGCACATTCCCCTTGAATGACAAACTGGTGTTATTTGACCATGATTATCTTCCACACTAGTTGTGCCGTCACAAATCATGCTCGTACAGACGCTTATTAAACTCAGACTGAAGGTGAGCACGGAGAATCTTTCCCCCTTCAGCACATAAATGTGCAGACAGCCTTCTCGTGTCAAACTCATCAGCATAGACATCGTTCTACTGAATCTTTATGTAAAAAAAGACTCCATGTTGTCAGCAAAGAGGTTGGGAGACAGTTAGCCCAAGGTGCGCTGTCAACAGACACCCATTGGGCTCTGATTGAGAAGGCATTATAATGCAGTTCCACTGTTATGTGTTCACAAGGACACATAAGCAATTCAGACAGCCCTTAGTCTAACCGACGCGTCTTTTTTTCTTGTTCTCCCTCCAGATTTCTGGACATCAGTCGGTGTTCATCAACGAGCCTCGCCTCTCCGACTTTAAGCAGGTCCTGCTGAGAGAGGGCATCCAGGCCGAGTTTGTGGGAGGCGTGCTGGTATGCAACAACATGGTGGCCGTCCGCAGGGTGAGTTGTCCTTCCCACTGGCTCAGCGAGTGTGCTATCCGTCAGCTCCCTGCCACACTCGTCACCACTACCCCCCCCCCCCCACAGGGAAAGTTGCCCGCACAGACATACGACGTAGGCTCGTTGTACCGCCAAAACCAAGCAATAAAAATGTTGAGCCAAAATTCCAGGTCTCTGTGCAAAGAAGTTGCATAGCTGAAATATAGCCCGTTTTAATGAAATTAAAAGCATGTGAATTAAAGGACCTGTACAAAACACTTAAAATAATTAATTGTCCAACATATTTAAAGACCCTAAAAGGCCTTTAGCTTATCACAAAAAATATATCCTCTCACATCTCCTGTCTGTAACCTTCAGTAACTTTTATTGTACCCGTCAAAGCCCCAGAAACACACAACCATTATTTACGACTGCAGCAAACAGGCACAGATTAAATACATTACCAATGATGTGGGTATTTATTGCCTTAGAGCCGTACAGCTGAAAAAGACACTAAAATTGTTGTAACGCATTGTGACACATTGATGGACTGTCGGGCAAGTTGTTTTAGATGGCGTAAATACAGCAGCCCAGTCTATACAGTAATGTAGTACAGTAAATACAGCAGCCCAGTCTATACAGTAATGTAGTACAGTAAATACAGCAGACCAGTCTATACAGTAATGTAGTACAGTAAATACAGCAGCTGAGTCTAGATAAACAATAGCAGAGGTATCTATCGAATGTGAGGTTAAGGTTTGTCTACTTCTACCCGATGAGATAAATTACCGGTGTCGGACCAAAAGTGGAACATTAAACACAAGAGAAGCAAATGCAGCCTGTTAAAGGAGGATTCAAATAAAAGTTACATATGAATACATCTCACCTCAGAAAAACCCCGCAAAAAAGAAAAGTTGAGAGTGAGCCAGGATACCAACAACAAAATGCATAATTGACAAGAACTTAAAATAGACACAACCCAGAAAATGAGATCAAAGAGAACTGAGACTCTTAAAGGCGCGTGTGGTATTTAAGAGGGAAAACTTGGAGCGGATGGCTTCATTAGAAAGTCTGTGAACGTCTGTGGGAATGAATTGGACCGATATTTATTTTGGAGGTCAGCAGTGGGCTGTTCAGTGCGTGTACTTCAATGTTTAAAAAGGGAACCATGTCGTACAAAGTGTTAATGAATGGACCCATGTGACCTGTGCTTCTTTGTCCAGACGGAGGCCGGGCGCATTGGCCTGGAAGGCTGCCTGTGTGACGACTACTATAAGATCCGGGAGCTGCTGTATCAGCAGTACGCCGTGGTATAGCAGCAGCAGCAGCAGCAGGAGGAGGAGGAGGAGGAGGAGGAGGAGGAGGACGACACACTGCAGAAGAGCATACAGCGGCAATACAGAGACGATCCTTCACAAGGACTTTACCCAGAGGACAAGGGTGTACCACACTCTGCCTCATGGGCAGCTCCAGCTGTTTCCCTGCAAACCCAGTTGTACATTTTCCCTTTTTATAGTAGTTTTTTTCCAGATGATGAATTTTTTTTTTATGATTGTTAGTTTACCTCCACAAAGCGAGAGGCTGATGCTTTCCCTGGACTGACCTCTCTGTGTGTGTGTGTGTGTGTGTGTATGTGTGTGAAGAGATACTACAACTCCTCCCTCTGTACAGTAACATCCTGATGCACTGGATGGACTAAAGGATGCGTTTCCCCCTCCTATTCTGTCATTAAATCCTTTTTTTTTTTTTTTTTTTTTTTCAAATATGCTTTGTCTCAGATGTCAACAGTTAGGGCTGGGTAATAAACCTCATTACTTTTTTGAGTAAAATGGGAAAGAATCAAAAGTTGGCACAATTCTTGAGCTCTGTCCTCTTCACTTATTCTTGAGACCACTAGGTAGCAGATATATTTCACACTTGAGTCCAGATCAAATATCACAGGATAGATATACTATACTATAGGTAGACTATTCCACTCCAACAGTAAAGCCTTAGTGTAATACTCTGTAGTACTTTGAACATATATTCAGGTTAACAGGAATTTTTGGTTATTTTAGACAGAATTTATCGAAAATACGTTCTTGTGTGGCCGGTCGTGCCACATTAAGAGGGTGCTCCTGTGTTTTTGTTATTGCACTTCCATGAAATGAAGGGCCCGGTGAGAGACCGACCAGAAGCAGAGGCCCGGGTATCCTGAGTTTGAGCTACTACTGTCTGATAAACGCCCAAAACTCCAGCTTGTAACGCAGGATACTTTCTCTGATTTGATGTCTCGCAACCAAACCAAACTAACTGATGACATCATCAGTCATTTTCTCAAAATTTTCACAAATTTCCAATGACAAGTAAACTGATGTTCATGTGTAAAATTGGTGTATTTTGCTCAATTTAAAAGTGAATATTCCTCAAACTAATCTATTGAAAAGTATCATTTTCGATGCAGAAACTGTACCCAAATGATCCCCTGCTCTGTCCTTATTTTTTATTTTTTTTGCATGCGCTGCATCTATCAACACACACATGTCCTGCCTGCTAGTTCAACTAGTTAGCGCTGCAACACCAGATGGAGACATTTTTCAGCTGCATCTAACCGGCCCCTGAATACCCATATCAAATCTGCCCATGCGGCAGGACCATCTGTAATACAGTGGAGAGATGACATGGTCCCTGAAGAGATAACTGGGATTGAATATAATTCAGCCTACTAGCAATAAATAAATAAATAAACCCCCCTGGCTGTTCATGACAGGGTAAAAAAATAAATAATGAAATGGTTCAGCAGTTTGTTTTCTTATCTTTCTCAGACACACATGGATGTACAGCCTCACCTCTGCTGTGCTCCAGTGAGGTCTAACCAGCGTATTGGAAAGTCGGGGCGATAAGAAGGCATGTTGCTGCTGTTGAGGATGGAGGGGAAGGCAGGGTGTCACTGCCGGAGAGATGTGTCCGCTGCACCCGCGGTGGCACATTGACTTGGTTGATTACGTTTGTAGCGCTGTGTGAATCCCGGGGGAAGATCCTTAATACGGGCAGCTGTGGAACGCCACTTTTACGGATATACCATCCCCCCCCCCCCCATCATCCTCCAACAACTCTTCATCATCCAGAACTCTCCCAACATCACATGTGCAGCATAGTGGTGGAGACTCCTCCTACACTGATAGCCTGTTAAGCAATCACTGTGGGGCGCACGCACATAAGTAGGGCAGTGAAAGCAGTGTGTGTGTGTGTGGGGGGTGATCATGCACATGGTTGGAGGAGTTACACTTGAGCACTGATGGCTGGCTGACGTGCAGGCCTGTTCTTACACAGTTGCATAACATACAGTTTTGCACTTTAGAAACATTAAAATTTAAATGCTCTTTTTTTAATCCGTGGCTCACACAGACATAGACACACACACACACACACAAACGTTCATGTTCAGAAAGGCAGAAACGCTTCAACGATGCCTTTTATTCCCCACCCCACCCCGAACCTCAGTAACCTGTGACAGGCAGATGCTGAGAGAGAGAGAGAGAGAGAGAGAGAGAGAGAGAGGAGCTCTTCTGTGCCACAGAGCATGCCAGCCCTGCCCAGTCACTGCTTTTCATTTTGATAATTGACCGGCAACGCCAGAAATGTCCATCAGCTAATCCTCTTAGCTTTCATAATGCTGACTCTGTCACAGAAGCCCCTGTTTTAATGTAACGAGCAGCTAAGCCCAGAGCACAGGGCAGAGTCTCCCTGGGGCACTGAGGCTCTGCCCCCTGGAGGCCAGCGAGAGATCTGCTCTCAACTCAACAAGTGCCCCCTGCCTATCTGTCAGACCACGTCTAATCCATAAATCCATAACCTGGCTCCGTGTTGACCACCCCTCTGCTCTTCACACTGTACTCATTGGCACGAAGCGGCGCTCAGAAAGGAGAATCTTGGTTGTGTGTGTGTTTCCATTCATCTGTGTCGACTGGAGGATGAATGAATTTAATCCCTTTTGAATTCCCGGTCAACTCACTAAGCAGACCACTTAATGCCAATGACATCAATGTAATAATGTGAAAAGGGGACGAATTTCTATGAAACCTCACAATATTCAAACTTAGCATAATAAGGCACGAAAATCTCATGATACCCAGCGCCAAAGAATGGAATTTGTCATTTGCCCAAATGGACATCACGTTGAAATCTCTGGAGCTTTGTTTCGGTTGTTTTACAAGCAAAGGTTGTGAACGAATACGAAGCAGTCCTTTGACAGAATTGCTAGATATTTAATAAATGTGTTGCATCTCTTGCCTCCACACTGTTGTTTAACGTTACCATTGTTATGCTTTTATCTCACCATCGGAAAATAATAACATCAAAATAAAGAAATTATAACACCGTGCAATATTTCACCGCTCAAATTTTCCACATTCATGTGGAGTCTCTTTGTTGTAATTTCGAGTCTGAGATGTATCGGTCATTTCTGAGATATCTCACTTGGTGAAAAACTACAGAACTGACAACTGTAAATGATTGCAAAGCCCCCATCGCCGACAGCTGCATCTAAATTACATGTAACTGGCAGATATTTCTCTAAAAATCAGTTTGGGTGGAGTTGCCTTTCCTGTTTTCAGCCTATTCATTTTCTTCCCCACTCCACACATCATAATTCCCCTCCAGGCACTCGCATGCTCTTCCCGTCTATCTCTTCCATAATTCCTGCCTCTGTGGCTAATCCTCATGTGCCAGCATCTTCCTCTCGGTAATTGTCCTTCAGTAAAAGAACCACTCCTGCCCACCCTCTCCTTAAGACTCGCATAGAAAGGCGGTGTTGAGCAGGAATCCTGAATTACACCATTACGGAGGTGATCCTCTTATGCAACCTGCTCTTCACACCCATCCACAAAGCGGGGACGCTCACGAGCACAAATCCACGAAGGCTCTTGCTGCCAGATTATTCACAGCCCACAATACTGCAGCTGCCATGATTCCTTTTTGATGAAACAATGCGTTTTTTTGGTTGGGTGCATTCATGGCTGGGACTCATCCCGACTGGCTCCCCCTGGCACAGGCATTTGGGTGACTTAGCGATCATGTGTATGTGACTGGATATTTAGGACAGATCACATGAGATTGTTTTACTTGGCTTGTGTACAAACAGCGCATTCTTCTCCTCCCAGAGCAAAACAAACCTGACCAGTTTGGTTGTCTGTAACTTGAGGCCACGCAGGCAATGGGATCAGGAAAACACGTTCTTGGATGAGGGCAGCATCCGCCTCTGAGCAAACTGCATTCAGGCTGACATGTGGTTCCAGCCAGTCAGCAGAATGCAAACCTGGCTGGCCTGCTCTTTCCGCTCAGCACATCAGAGGGAGCCGGCCTCATCCGATGTGACATCGCTGACACCACCTTGAGAGCGATGAGGAGACCCTGCCGATGATTAATTCAAGCTCTGGAAAACACGACGAGGATTCGCTCCCTGTGTTTACCCCTGCAGACGTCTCTCCTAAACTCAGCATGACTCTCTGGCATGACACGCGATGCCGCGTAATAAGGCTGAATCATCTGCAGTGAACGATGCTGACGTGAAAATGAGAAGAGGCCCAGACCGAGGAGTGAGAATCCAGAGAAGTGACTCAGCACTACAACTGTTTTATCTTCGTGCTGTTTCGGTGGACATGCCAGCACTCTGAGCCGTGGCCAGCAGACCCTCAGTCAAACAGAATTTAATGCTTTCTGTCATTCACATTCTCTTTTGAGGCCAATTCTAGCCGTCTCATGCCGGATACAATAAGGACCAGAGCTGTAGACTTGAGACTTGAGCCAGGTTTAAGTCACAAGAAAACGGTGACTTAAAACTTGACTTGGCTGACCGGTGGGAGAGTTGATATACTTGAGACTTAATCGCCTAAAGACTTAACATGACTTGAGACCTGAGAGCAAAAACATTAAAGGTCTCAAGTTTTTACCTGGTAAAATCAATAAAAAGAAAAAGGAAAAGACCATGAATATGTTATCATTCGGCATATGGATTTCAAGAACTCAAATACGTAAAGCCACTGTTAACACGTGAGCCTGGAAATCCCATTTTGACCAGTGTATGTGTGATACAATGATATCAACTCAACGATCGACCCCATTAGCTTTCTTTGAATACACCTTTTAGTCATCAGCAAAATTGAGAACCAAGACTATATGATCTTCCCCTCCCATAGACCAAGGCTCCACTCATGGCTGGATTAGAGGGGTCCCCAGACCAAAAATGGGCTATGGGCCCCTACTGACCCCATGTGCGTGTTAGTTTGTGGTTATTTGATTAAGGAAATGAGATAAGCTGATTAATAAAGGCTTTAAAACTACATTTGAAATTAGTATCCCCTCTGCAAGAGATGCCTCTAGATTATGTAACAATGCAGATGTCACCGCAACCCTAAGGGATTTGTGTCGTGCTTTTTGTGCCGCATACTGTATTACCAAACAAATTTTTGCAATTATTCAAACTACCACAAACACAACGTGACCCTGGAGCCCCCCCCCCCAGTATTCAAATGAGATAAGTGAGAAAAGCCAAATAGGGGTTTGGGGTGGAGGGATGTGAAAACTGAGTCAAAGAGGAAGAGAATTATACAACAACAAAAACAAAAAAAGTTGATGTCAGCTCCCTTCAGAGCCACAGCAGAGAGGATCCAGCTGTATTTACAGCCTGAGCGGTACTCTTCATGACAAGGCTAGCTCATCTTCATGTGTAAAAATGGCGGGATGCCACTTTAAATAACATTTCTAATAACCTTTCCATCAAAAAGCACGTAGCAGTCCCCGTGCCTGCTTATGAATAATGCGACTATGACATTAACAACTCCTACTCATCCTCCTACTACGCAATGCCGATAACGTTTGTGTCCAGCATGGAGGTGTGCAGGGTGAGGAAATCACACAGCAGGGAAATCTACTGGCTCACTGACTTTATTGCACACCCTTCCACCCCCGGCTCCAAGTGAATGAAGGAACGCACCCTCACTTGCCCCCTGTTTTTGGAGACTGCTGCTTGCCGCATGGATATAGACTTTGTAGCCTGCGCATCCAACTCTGACGCTATTTTCCCAGAATGAATGGGCTGCATGTGGTCAGTCTGAATGAGACTCTCCACTGTTCCTTGCAAGGGGAAAAGGCGGCTCTTTGCCTGCCTACCCTTTCTTTTCTGCTCTGCAGACAAAAGAATAATGAAGTTATTTATGTGCAGCTCAATTACAGAAGGCTGAGGCTCTCCAATGTAGCCAATCACATGGTCCTGATGCTCATGCTCAAATGATTAAAACCATTCTAAAAAGTCAAATAGATGTCTTGGGTCCAGGGGATGAGGGTGATGTGGAGGGAAGTATAAGAAAAATGGAAAGTAAGCAGGTTTGGACGAACTGTTAATAGAGTTTGTCACCAGAATAATGAAAAAATAAGAAAGAGCTGAACATAAAGGTAAAATAATGAGTGACATGTTGAGATATTTCATCAGACGCATTGAGGAGATATGTATTTTAGCATTTGTCATTAAAAGAGGGTGGACAAAATGACACGAACACCCTGTAGTGTCCATGCAACACCACAAACTACAGCCTCAAATTGAGCGTGAAAGGGCATTCTTGCCTTTGAATCAGTAGTTTGACAGCAATATGTTGAATCAAGGTCCACTTACTTGCTTTTTCTGGAGCTTTCGACAACATTTCACACTCACCCTGAGCGGATACAAGCAGCCACAGAGGTGAATGACCAATTTCTGACACCATCTCAACAAAAAAAAAAAAAAAACAAGGAATGAGGTAGCATATCACATGGCTACTGTACTGGATTGCATAACATACAACAAGCGTCCCATTTTATCCGCCTCGTGTAGCTACTGAAGCACCTACTGTGAACCTCTCTGGCACTTATCATGCTCATCGTGTTATGAAACTGAGTTGTTTTTTTTTGAGAGATAAAGAAATAGATCACAGCCAGAAGGCATGAAACACACACACATAAATGAGAAATGTGCTGTTTTCTGGCCCATACACACCTGCACGTAAACAGCACTGTATGAATCACAATGTTTGGTACAGATGCCGGCTGTCTTGGGTTGGCTGAGTTGCCTTATGTTGACGACAGCTGTATGGGTGAGTTTTCATGTCCTGGAAGATGAAGCGGGCAGTGCAGGAGATGGCTGCTGCCTCTAGAATACACAGATTAGACTCTCTGTTGCTCCTCTCGGCCCTGTTTACTCTTCACACCTGAGCAGGCAGACAAATAAACCTGCAGTGCTGCCACAGAATGCTCAACGCTCACGATTAATATTTCATTTTTTCCTGCAGCTGACTGAGGAGCTTATGCAAGGAGTAAAAATCAGCAGGTCTCCAGAGACATTTCCTGTGTGCGTGTGCGCATGTACGCCGAGCTTGTACTGTACTATTAGTACCAGCCATTGGCTGAAGTGGGCTCTGCTATAGTTGGCAGGTTGAGAGAGAAAAAAAAAAGAGGTTCATAGGGGTCTTTCTTTCTCCATCTGTTTACTTGCTTCAGATAAATGGTAAAATATTAGTTACAGTGCCAGCAGTGCAATAATTGAAGGTGTCACGCTTTTTTTTTTTGGCTGAGTGTCACCTCTATCCACCGCAAACACTACTCAGCAGAATCAGTCCCACTTATACATGGATATCCCAGCATTGTGTCGCCACGAAAGGACAGTTCCAGTTGCCCTTTTCTCCCTTTGTATCACATGAACATAAACAAAGACAGTGTAAAGCTATGTTCAGAGTTATGTCAGAGTTTTCACAATGTTATTTTAATCACGTTTTTGAAGGCTTTAACTTGGATATAAAATATCTTTATCAGAACGTTAAAGAGACAAAAACAGGACTTGAGAAAACAATTTCATTACAAGGTCCAATTAGTCCTTCAAATCAAACAAAAATACATTCGACGACTTCACTTGTCTGCGTCAGCTGTCTTTTCCCAAGATACTCAAGAGTCAGTTACTTTGAAGACATCATCTTTAGGCAACCTAGATCAGAGCGATGGGACAACAACTTCCTGTTTATCTTTTGAAATAGAACCGTTAAAATAATGTGTAACAGTGACACAAATTGAGAAGAGTCATAAAGAGATAAAGTTTGCCATAGCTAACATTAGCGACCAAAGGTAAAGCTAGAGCAGCAAAAGATTGCAATGAAATATTTACTTCTCATTTGTACTAGGAAGGCGGTGTTAACCAACTATCAAATGTCACATAGTCCTTTAAAATGCTCATGTAAAAATGGAAAAACTTGGAAAAATCTATTTGCAGATGGAAGATCAGCTGATATGATGAAAATATCAAGAACCACTACTTAATGGACCATGTGGTGCGACTGTTTTCTCAACCGCAGGATTTAAATAATTCCGGCATCAGCTTGCTGAAATAACCAAATGGGACAATTTGAGTTTTTTTCCTGTCTTTTACTCAGCATTTCAAATTGTATACCTCACCATGCTGTAGCTATGTGTTATTATTGCAAATAGCAGTTGACAATCATTCACTATCTGGTGACATAGACTCAGCTTCAGTCGGTGCATAACCATTGAACCTCTGAAAATCCATCCACAGTGCATTGTTGAAGTGAGACATCCTGTCAGCACTTGATTCAAAAGCCTACAATGCAAAACATAATGTAAACTGTGCCCGGGTCCTGCTGGATGCTAATGCATTAAACCAGTGAATAAACCACATGAATCATCGCAGCAGAAATGGAGTTGGAAGCTGACATGAGCAGCGCTGACTCAATCGTTGTGCAACACTCACACAGTTCATTGTTAACACCCTTGACATCAAGTCATTAGTGATCAGCAGTGCAAGGACATGACACATGCTTGGCATTTATATGAAACAACACATTCGCATTACACTGACTGCTCCTTTCGACATCTGCCCACATTAAAACACTCCTACAAAGCCATTCTCTCACCGTCTCCCCGGGCAGCTAAAACCACCGTTCACACACGTTATCATCTCCGCTGCAGATCGGCGGCCGTTCACCGGGTCCTGCAGGAGGCAAAGGAGGCCATGTATGTATGTTTGACCGGGCCAGGGAGTGTAAAGCAGTAGCTAAATCTCTGTAAGCAGGCCCTGGCACTGCTCCCCAATTGCCTGCCTGCTGTGTGGGCCTGGGCCTGGAGGGGACTAATCCCTTGGCAAGGCCATCGGTCACACATGTTGATGTGTATGTCTCTGTGTGTGTGTGTGTGTGTGTGTGTGTGTGTATGCATGCAGAAGACCCAAGCTGCAGGATGAAGATGAGACCTGGCGCCAGATTCAGAAAGCCCTGTCTAATAACCTGCAACCCCTTCCATGCTTAACTAGCAGCCTTCACACAAAGTCTTGGATGCTCCTCAGAGATGAGGGCCAATGTTTGTTGGAGGTCTGCCTCGTACTGTACCCACAGGGACAGCCCTGGTTTTACATAACCTCGGTATGCGGGAGATTGCAATGGAGTGTGAGCCCTTTGACCCTTACATGCTGCTCATTTTTTTTTGTTTTTTTGTTTAAGTGGGCATGTAAGAGCTGACACGCTGTTTCAACCTTGTCAACCTGTTGTGTGGAGATGTTAAGGTGACCCGCAGCAGGCCTGGAGCCAGCTTCTGCACTGCAGCCTCACAATTCCCCCAACACATGCGTGTGCTGTTTGTAATTCTTAAGACAGCACTGCAACTCAAGTGTTAAAGAAATAGTTAGACACTTTTGCGAAATATATATTTATTTTCTCTCTTGCTGAGGATTAGATGAAATGATCAATACCACTCTCATGTCTCTCAAAAGCACCTCGAATAAACACGTTATATTATAAACACCTAGAAATAGTCCAGCACATGTAATTCTTATACTTGTGCCTTCTAAAGATTGAACAAATACGATTCAGACGTGTTGGCAGGCAGATTTTGTCAGCTTCAAACAGAGCTATAAGCTAGCTGTTTCCCCCTATTTCCAGTCTTTATGCTGAGCTAAGCTAACTCCTGAATGTAGCTTTAAAGCAACAGACACACGAGTGGTATTAATCTTCTCATCTAACTCTCTCTAACGAAAGCGAATAAGTGTATTTCCCAACATGTGGAACAATTTCTTTAAAGTTCTTGGAAGTGGAAACTTACACTTCTTTCAATCTATTAATAAACTATTAAAAGTTCAGTAGTGGGAAGTTAATTGTTCCAGTAGCAGTCTAAAAATACAGCTGGTAATAACAGGGGAGATCTGCATCAGAGCAAACAGCAGGGCTTTTCTTACTAACACTTCTGCCAAATGTGCTTTTGAAACAAGTGTGAAGCTCTCATCTATGTGTTGTTCAGGCAGGACACAATACAAGAACGACGGATAAAACAGATAATATCTTGGGAACATCCCTTCTGTTTGTGGTGCATTTTCCTAACCACAACATCGAATTGCACCATCGTAAATAATTGGCTACTTATATCAAAGTATAGCGCCCATTCGCATATAAGTCTCTCCAAAGAACGTCCACTTTTGGCGTCCAGGGAACATAACTGTCCAATTATTTCCTGTAGCACGAAGTCACAGCTCCAGGTGACAGCTAACACCAAATAATAGGTGAGCAACGACACCTGAGCTTCACCAATCACCTGGAGCCTCCAGGACTCCACAGAGTCCTCGGTTGGCCTGTTGGGTGACACATTTGTAGGGCTGCCAACTATCAAACACTAATTATGGGTGTAGTGGAAGGCTAAATCCAGTTCCACTCAGCATCCCACTCACGCTGACATATACGCTTGTGGAACATTCACGGCACATAAAAGTGAAGTGAGACTCGTTGATATTAATGCTTTTCTCAATACACAGCAGAATTGATTTTTTTCCCTCCCTTATAATGGCAATTGTTTGACTTAACATCAATGACTGCAGGACATATTTACCCACATTTAATTTACTACTGCCACACTGACATAAAGGTCCCCATTACATTATTCATTTATAGTATGCGCAGGTCTAACCGCTCTTTGTGTGAAGCAATTTTCTGAAGGGCAAAACGTATGAACCATTATAATCTTGGACAAAAAAAAACCTTTAGGCAATGAGACATTATTACATGGTTGTAGATTTGAAAAGGGGGGGGGGGGGGGGGGGGGGCGGCAGACGCTGATACCCTTGAGCCCGAAGATCTATAACCTCAATTATTCAACATGATATCAAAATGAGGATAGCAGGTGACTTTGGAGTTATTAAGAAGGAGGACTGTGTTCGGGAGACCCAGAAACAGATATTGGCTTTGGTTTCATAACAGCAGTGGTGAGATATACGCGTGACTCGTGTTGTTTTTGAGCAGCGTGATAGGGCATGCCTCGCCGCGCACACATCCTACCTGTGTGTTTGATTTCACGGAGACGCGCAAATAAGGTGAAAAGGTTTCCGCACCCCGCGAAGGGTCCAGAGGTGTGATCGATGAGCCCGGAGAGTGTTTTTTTTTTTTTTGAAGGTGGACAGCGAAAGCATGTTTTTACTGGCCGTTCGCACATGCAGTCCTCGGGAAAGTTAAAGGGGCCCGGTCTCACTGAAGGTGGCAGGGCAGCAGCTGTGAGCACAGGGAGCTGATGGTCCTCTCTCTCTCTCTCGCGTCAGCGCTGCTTTTCTGCACTGAGGAGGGATCCATGTGAAGGGGAGGCGCCCCGAGCGAGCAGAGCTGCACGACTGCTGGCCGAATTCGACAATTAACCTTGATGAACACAGATTGCGTTCACTTAACAGGCGCAGGTGCGTGGAGTTCCCGATGCCGCGCAGCTGAGCGAGTTCACGTTAATGTGCCGTACGCCGACGCATTTAAGATTGAAACTACACCGGGAAAGGATATTGCCGCTGATGGTTTCTTTTTTTGTTGGAGTTTTTTTTTTTGTTTTGTCACGGGACAGGATACACGTTGCAATGGGAGCCGTCCGATATCCATCCTCGTAGCTACAGAAGCCGAATTCAGGAGCGTTGCTGAAGTGATTTGATTTGGAGACCCTTGTCGGAATTTGACCGCCGTGTCATTGGACAGCAGTCACGGTCCCGGCAGCTTAGAGGCATCTTCTGAACGGCGCAGAATAGAAGAGCGGGGGAGATAAAGAAAACAACTGTCCGCTTCACTACTCTCCATCTGCGACCCTGAACGGATTGAAATGAGGATCACAACCCGGCTGTGTTCCGTGTGAAGAGGCAAGCGGGGGACGGCAGTTTATTCGGCTCTCAAGGACGCAAAGAAGTGAACGCCGGCCGGGCTCCGGAAGCATGGAGCGGGACGACACCGACACCGGGAGCGCGTCCAAAAAGACTATAATTGCGAAGATATTCAAAGTTCGCAGGAGGAGGGAGATGCTTTTCGTCCAGGTGTGCTTCGTCTGCAGTATCCTCTTAGCAGCGTGGGGCATGTCGGCGTTGTTGACCAAGACAGGTGAGTGGGGGGGGGAAGAAGACTGCTGAGACGCACCGGGGGCAAAGGGAGCTCTGGACGGAGCGGATCTGCAGTGAAACCATGTACCCACGCGCACCAACAGTTCGGCTCATTGTAATCTCAGAGCATCGAGCCCAACACAGGCCTACACGCTCTCATGTCAAGGGCAGGGGATCACAGCGTTGTGTTCGCCGGCTTGTTAAAATCTGCGCAGGTCCATGAAATATGTGCGCGATGCCTCCGATTGTGGTTTTCTACTAGTTTAGATGAGGTGTGTGTGTGTGTGTGGTTTCTATTGATATGCTGTAAATAGCCCAGGATGCGTTCGGTTTTTTTTTTTGTTTGTTTTTTTTGGCCCAGCACACTCTGTAGCAAAAAAAAAAAAAAAAGTCCACTACACAGGTTATCGTCAGGTTACAGCATCTTTCTTTTATCGCAGTGTTTGATACATGCTTCTGTTTGCCCGTATGTGCCGCAGTGTGCGCGCGGTGGCAGCGGCACGTTTTTAAATTTGAAATAGGGTGGCTCATAATCACGGCACACTTCCACCTCACGCTCCACATGCACACGGCGAACAAGTAACCGATCCCAGAACGAGCACAATTTGATTCGACTGCGCTTTGCGCTTCCTTTTATTTCTCCCAAATCTGCCTCTTTTGGTTTGGCGCCAGGCATATCCTCGGTCACACTACACTGGAGCTCAGGATGGTGGTTAGCGCTGGCATCATCACGTCTGGCCCGGGGCTACACACACACACGCACACACGAGCGCGCACACGCAGGATCACCTCGAGCATCATCACGCTTCCCGGTTCCGCATGGCCATCGAGGGATCTTGATTTTACGCAGAGACCGCTGTAGCTTATCTAATGATGATACGCGGTGGCTTGCTTAATGTTTGTAGTTTGGCGCTCGACGTGTGCGCCGAGCAGACAAGTCAGATGGCTGATCATGCGTTATGCGTGTGATGTTATGCAGGCACTGACACACTCATACACCAACATGCACACATGTCGAAACTCTTACCTCGGCCAGTGCCAACGCTGACACGCAGAGCATCCCACACAGTCTCACATGCGGTTATGTAATCTAACGAGCAACCTTGCCATTTTGCTGGTGAATAATATCTGACACACACCGCTTTGATACAAATGTGCCAACATGAATCTCGCAGTCTTGCTGCTTTTTTTTTTTTTTTTTTTTTTTTTTTTTTTTTTTTTTTTTTTTTTTTAAATTCACGAGTTATTGCAATATGAGCATGGGAGAGAAGAGTGCTTGGTCTTTGTGTTTTTTTTCTTTTTTTTTTTTTTTAATTTTTTAATTTATTTTTTTTTTCTTTCTTTTCTCAAAGTGCTTAACCCTAAACTTCAGGCCCTGTCATGGGATCTGTCCATCTGCAACCACTTAGGCCCCCCGGAGCTGAAAGCGGCTGTAAATTACCCAAAACTACTGCCTGACTGTAGATCTCGAACTGATGTATCAGGAGTTTTATTAATTACATTAAAAACAACAGGCTTAAAAGATTATTCTGAATGATATCATACAGGCAAGTGCAAATCTCTTATCTCCAAAGGCAGGCACTGGAAGCCAAAGTAAGCCACCCTCTGTCACTAATGGCTTGCCTTTTTTTCATTTAATAAAGTTCTCCTGACCCACACGATGATTGTAATGTGGGGGGTATTTGACAGAAGGCGTTTATTGTGAATTTCATCCTGTTTGACCATGCAGTGGTGGTGGGATTACAAGGTAACATGCAAGAGAAATGTTTGATAAGAGATGACCAGAAATCCCCTCTGCACCCACGAGACCCAAAGCTCGCTCTGTGTAATTGAACAGCCGTGACCTTCTCATCTTTCGTCCATCACAACAAGGACACGCACACATTCATGTCACAGTGAAACCTGTGCCATGTGTTTGCCACCCGTTTGATTGATAGTAGTGTGGAGTGTTGCTGCGCTGAATGGTCCAGATGGATGGGATTTGATGTACTACTCCTGGGTTATATCTCCGCGAAAGAGGGGTGGTGCGCAACATGCTGTCGTGCATGCTGATGGGGCTGCGTGCATGAAGCTGCGCATGGGGTGGACTAGAACAGGTATTTATGAGAAGCAGGGCTCGACTCTGACAGGTAGCTGCGGCATGCAGACGGTAATGGTCTGGGTGGGGGTTCAACAGGTAGGTGAGCATCTTCACCGCACGGTAGATTAATGGATGCTTGTCCATCGCCCTGCTGAGCTGACTGGAAAGAGCTGGAGGACAGCAACTGCTGTCCCTCTCTATAGTCTTAATCAAAATGTGCTCATAGACTTTTATTTTTTATCGCATTTGGGCTCATTTCTTTGTTTGTTCTGCTCCAAAGTAGCAAGTAGATTTAGTATCTTTTAATGTAACTACTGCAATTGTCAGGATTTCAGGTTGGCCTTATTGCCACATTTAAGATGTGCTCATTTATAGATTAGGCCAACTTTAAGGCACACAGCATGTTAACCTTCACCAACGTTGAGCAATACATGCTGGCGACTTTTTCAAATGTTTTTATTTTGTCTTTTTGGACAAACGGTCCCAAAGATGGAGGACTAATAACAGTCACATTTGACACTGGGACAAGACAATATGTGGCATTTTAGATTGGGGGGGGGGGGGTGTAACTATCAACTTTGAAATAGTGCACCCCATCAGCCACTAAAGATGCACTGACTTCTTGACCCCAGCTAAAATTGAAAAATGTTAATTTACTGACGCCTTATCACTATTGTCATAATGATGATAGTTTGAATTTAAACTAACATGTCAAAATGAATAACAAATGTATATCCCAACTTCTTAGACCTCAAAGTGACTTCCAATTGTTGAAGTTTCTTAGTATGAGCCAAAATATTCAATGTTTAAAGATGCGGTGGCTTTGAATTTCTTTTTTAAGCTCCAGATTCACTTTGTTGTCCCACATTGTAGGACATTTGGATTGGGCTTTCACCAATGCGGCATCTACAAAAAAAACTTCCAAATTCATCAATAAACAAACAAAGCACTGTTGGGTTCCATCTCAATTTAATCTTTATTTTTTTTTTTTAATCTGCTGCAGTTTAGATTTTGCACTGAAGGAGGGATAAGACTTTTTAAAATCTATTCAGTCAGCAATGTAGTGAACCTGGTAGCTGGTGCTCTGTGTGTGTCGCACATGGGATGGGTCTGTTATTTTCTTGGCTTGCCCTTCGAACAGCCTTTTGGTAGGTCCACTGCAGGGATGGAAGCTGTGCTGAACCTTTTTACCACAATGAAGTCTGCATGAGTTGGACTTGAGTTGCACAGAGGGGGGACCCAAGCATCGTCTGTCCCCCCCCTTTTTATTTTTTTTTTTAAAACTGCACCTGTAAGCGCACTGAACTGACCTCTAGTTTCAATACATTGATGGTGATTTTCTAAAAACATTTCTTCACTACAGAAGTCAAGGCAACCGGTCTATAGTCGGTTTTCCTTACAGCATGCTTTGCATAAGTCACTTAGTTCATTGGCCTTCTCATCCTAGTTAAGCTGGGACCATGTTTGTCTCCTCCCCATTCCTTAAATTCCACAAGGTCCCTGCTCCTAAATGCTATTTATTTTTGAACTATCCATTTTCTTTTTTTAAATGTCTTTGGGGATAGAGGGTTTTTGTTTGGGGCCATAGTTGTCGTCTTCTGAGTTAGGACATTGTCTCTGCAGAATTTAATATAGTCTCTAGTTTGTGTGTGTGTGTGTGTGTGTGGCCTCCTCAAAGATGAAGCTGTGAAAGTCGGTACAACTTTCAATGCCATCATTGTCCCAGACGTGCATTTCTTTTTACTTCTGGTTTACTGCTTTTGAGTCAGGCCTTGTGGGATAAAACTAAATGCACATTATGATCAGAGTTGGCTAGTGGGGGCGAGGCCTCGGATGTGTAAGTTCAATTTTTATTGAGAATTCTGTTGCCGCCAGTCTTGCAGTCCACACATTGCTTAAATGCATTGCGATTGTCATTGCACACAGTCCGCAACTAAGATGGCAGCGGTTCCACGTATTTGTGTCGACTCGTAGTTTGTTAACTATGCTCCTGAAAGTGGGCATTGCAGAGAAACGAGGATGGCGCTGAAGTTGGCTCCCTAATTGCAGCAGCCGATCCGGAAGTTAAGGGAAACTTACCTTCTATTGCTGACCGACCGATGCATGTTTGACATTTTAGGTAGAGGCAGGTCTCCTTCAAAAACCACTACTTGGACTGGTCAAATCCGGACTAGATTATCCCAGAGACTCTTTAAATCACAGTTTCCGAGTTGTGAAATTGGCAGCATGTGTGCCAACCACCGGTGTCAGAAAATGTTATGTAACTTTTTTTACTTTATTTACAACTAAATTAAATAGATTCTTGGCTCGAGTTCCCTGTCCACCAAATTCCACTGAAAGTCCGAAGTTTTTGAGATGTCCTGCTGACAAACTAACGAGGGTTAATCAGGGGCAATCAAAACCTCCAAGCTCTTCACGACACAACACTGCGGTCATTCAACATGGAGACTAAGACAATTAATCAACGTGAGTCATGACCACAACAGACTGCAGTCCTCATCCTACCCCAGCCTGCCTAGAAGTCCCGACAGAAATCAGTCGTTATTGTTTTTCATTTTCAGATGCTGGGCAGGAAGCACGCAGAGCACTGTCGCAGGGACACAGAGATGCACGAAACGACACGGAATCATTCTTTTAAGAACACAAGATTTCATAGTTGCGGTCAAGTGGTTCTACACATAACAGCCTGGAGAAATTGCATTTGGATGGACTGTCATGCAAACTTTCCCAAAACATGTAAATGGTCCACTGTTTCCAAACATCAAACAGCCCATGTGCTTTACACATGACTCTTATTGTCAAGTATGACAAAGTGATCATCTCTTAGCACAGTGTCTACATGTTTCAATCCCTCCCCTGGCCTTACATTGGTGTGCGTTGTGAGCATTGAGCAGATAACGGTAATCAAAAAGGGGGAGTGAAACTGAGCCGGTTAGTGAAGGGGAACAGTTTGCAGTGATGACTGGATGGTTTGGTGTTTTTTTTTGGGGATTGTAGAGCTGTGGGCAGCAGCTGCATTCGCCTTGTGTACAGTCTGTTTGTCCAGCACCTGCTGATCGCCAGGCTGTCGAACTGTACCGGCTTAAAAGCCATTTAATGACGCGTTTTCGGTGTCGGTACACCCAAAAAATACCGTGCAGTCCAGGTAGATAACGTTATACAAAGATTAAGTGAAAGGTTGGAGAGTAGAAAATGATTAACCGGTGCCTAAACTGTTTTAACCTTTTTAACGGTAGTAACATCTTCTTTATTTAATCGATAAATAGAGAAAATAATCAGCAGATTAAACAACTTCTTCCCTGCTCCAAACCGATCAGCAGACGTATATACTGATGCACCTGCAATAAGCAAATATTGGTGGATTTCTTTGGTCTAGCTCTACAATATTTTATATAACATTCGGTGTTCTAATCAGTCAAATTTTCCAAGAAGTCTTTACATCTCCGTAATAGTCGTTTCCTTTTTGTCCTAACCATAACTTCCGCAACTTCATTGCCAGAGGGGGAATTCAGTGATCCTTCGGACACATTCACATGGTCAAGGGAGACATTTACAAAGTCTGAGATCATGCGAGTCCACTGCTTCAAAGTCTTTCACAACCATTGTATAACCTACAACTGCAAGCCAGACGGAGGTAATCTGAACAAGTTGTACACAAAATAAACACAGACAATCTGTCGTCAGGGTATTCCCTAGTGATCTGCTCGTAACAGAATTCAGCAATACTGTGAAATCATCCTGCAGCAAGTTACCGCTGTGTCGAATCAACGTTGCGCTTGTGTGGTCACATGTTATGACAATTTGAGTTTTGAAATGCCGCTCAGGTCGTTGGCGATTTTTACATAATGGATTTGGGACAGCTTTTTTTTTTTTTGTCATTACGGAGGCTTAAGAGCATTTTAATGAAAGTTGTACGCTCCTCCTCCCACTCTCCCACCCCAAAAACATAATGGCACGGCAGCTGCATGTTGATGTGTTATTGCTATCGCTGGAAGAAAATGCAATTCCTACATGAATGAGAACTTTTAACAGATTAAAGAAAAGCCACCTTATTTGGATTAATGACCATGATCATGGATGTTGTGAGTCATAAAACATACTTTTGTGTAAGAGCAGCCATGTTAGTTTTCCTTGCTGTTTTTGCAATGTGCAAAATGGAGTTTCAAGGTTTCCCTGCGGCAAAAGAAAAGGCTTTTAAATCATTCCAGCAGATTTTCAGTATTAACCTCCAACACATGCAGCAAACTTGCTTTCTGCAATTTTAGATGGTTTAATTCATGTTGACTGGATGATAAGCAAAGCTGTTTTTGTGTTCTGGTTCCTGCAGGCCATGGGATGATTGTGGAGGGACATGCGGACGTTGAATACTGGGGAAGACGGCTAATGGCTTCAGTACCAGACAACGAAACGGAGAAGAAGAACTGCTCAGCGCCAGGTATGCTGTTAAAGAGCCACTAATCCAGCAACAGAGAATTGTCACTCTACTCTGTGGTTTTCCTCACATGTCCTCCACAAAGGGTTTTTACGTCTTTTCGTGCATTGTTTTGTTTTCACGCCCCGCAACTTAAAAAAAATTTCTTTCTTCAGCAAAACTGCCATGAAAAGCCTGCTACACACTTCCTACTCGGCACTAAATAGCAGACCAACAAAGTTGGCGACTATCTTGTGAACGTAGTGGAGCATTTAGAAGCTAAAGAGACAGATGTTTCTCTCAGGATATATTTAATATATTAAGATATGATGATCTTTATGCACCAGTGAATATACACGGCATGACTAATGCAGTCGTAAGGTCATAGATGGACTATTCTTGACTACTATAGGTATGTATTATTCCAAGACGATCAATGAAATTGTCAGAAACTCCAAATAGCACCCAGTAGTTGAGGAGTTTTTGAGTTTGCTATGCTACTTTAATTTGGCCTCTATTGTTCTGACTCGGTTTAGAATACTTGCACTGAAAGGGCTATTAGAAGAGTCGGGTATTGATTATTTTACAGCACACCCTTTGGTACACTTAAAGGAAGCAACATTCTCCTATAATTAGTTATACCGGACTCTATGCTGACAGTTCCACTGACACTGCTGACATCTGCATCAGGCAATGAAAAAGATTAAAGCAATGTTGTTCATGATATTATTGATTTGAAATGTACCAGCAGCAATGGCAAGATGCCAATTGAATTGCCTTGTGTTTTTACTACATCCGTTTCATTTGAGCTTTCTGTGATTTTTCTTTTTTTTTTTTTTTTTTTTCTCTCCCCCTCCAATGACTCTGTCTGTGTGTGTGTGTGTGTCACTCAGTGAGGACTAACTGGCTATGACTTCATTACTGGTCACAGCAGGCAGCATCCCTTAAGGATTAATGAATCATTGGTGCCGTGACCTGCCATTGTGTTTATATATAAACAAGCAAAACATCCCTTTTTACGCCGCTGGATTTTAACTATTCAGTATTGAGACCATTTGAATAGCACAGTGGGGTCCTGTTGAAATGAGCACCAAATGACAAGATTATGTGCTTGAAGTTTTCCTCCTAATCCTTCAGGATTACACTTTTTTTTTTTTTTTTTTTTTTTTTTTTTTTTTCAAATGTCTTCCGCACCGGCAGCACCAGACTGTACTTCACATTCTACACATTTTTCACCGGCTCTAGTCCTCCTTCCTCTGATCCCGCCCCTGCTCTGCCCCGTCACTGTGAGCCGATCATGTGACTCTTTGTTCTTGGGTCATGGTCTTGTGAATAATCCAGTCATAAACTTCAGGCACCTCGGATGACCAGTAACTATGTTGTGGGCAGTATGAGTGTCTCTGACTGTAACCGGGCAAGGCTTCAATATAGATGCACATTTTTTCACTACATTGATTTGACCTTCACAATATATTATACTGCACTTTACCAAGTCATTTAGCCTTCTAGACCAAATTCTCTTAAATTGGGGGAAAAGAATCTGACAGATGAGGCCAATTATACAATGTTTTTCTTATTTACTCGGCTCTTTTTATATTTACTCAGCAACTCCTTATGTAGAGATTCAGGACACTCAACGCAAAATCTATAAAGTTGTTGAGGGAAAAAGTAATCCAACATTGATCACTTGAAATGCTTTTCTCTCAGTCTGACAGTCTGACTACAGTCAATTAATTGTTCGTGTTGCACTTGTTAAGACTATTTATTGCTCATGTCTCCCATCATCAGCTGGACAGATAACATGAATATAAATGGATGTTCATGGTCTTTCTAGTATGACAAACATGTTTACCATCAACACATTTGCCAAGAACTGAGTAGAGTTCTTGGTTTCCAACTCTCACAACAAGCGAGAAATGTTTTCCTTTTTTTTTTTTTTTTGTTTGTCCCGATTCCCTCAGCAGTTGTCTGTCCAGACCTGATGATCCAGCAGTGGACGATGGCACTTGCGTGCCAAGCACTAACCGTGGCTGGACCTCTGCTCGATTGGATGAGAATTATTATTGGAGGCTTTTCGTTTTATGCTGAGTGTGTGCAACGTCTGAAGCTCAGTTTAATTAAGCCGCTGTTTGTGGGCTGCATAGATTACACTCGGCCAGCTTTGGTCTCTCTGCCTTTTCCTCATCATTATTTCTGTGATCAGCGAGGGAGCCCTTTTCAGGGTTCACAGGGTGCTAATGTTGTTTTGCTTGTCCTGACACTTGTGCTGCAAAGGCAGCCATTCATCATAAGTGCCTTTTTTTTTTTTTATTGGTCTTTTAGTAATAACTCCTGGAAAGCACAAGGTGCTGTCCAAACTGTTTTTGTTGCACTCCTGCTTGAAGGGGCTGATGCAACCTTATTTAATAGTCGCATGCAGAACTTTAGATGCATTTTTTTCCCTTGTAGCAGGCCCATGATGAATAGAACAAATGCACTCTCACCTAAATTTAACAAGTAACTCTGTGGATTGAAAGTACTGGCAGTTTTATTTCCAAATCAAACTGTTTTATGATTTCTTAAAGGCTGCAGCAGAAGTGTGATCAGAAATGTGTGTTTTGCTATTTGACTTGAGGTTTACTTGGGGACAGAGAATATTAGATTATATTCCCCATTTTGGGACAGACTGATGCCAAATGTGGAGCAAAGAAAATTGGAGAGGGGGGGGGAGGGGGGCAGAGCACCGTGGCTAATGTTCTGTGGGAGGAATAATTAGCTTTTAATAAAGATGCTGCTAATACCATGCATTTAAAACTCCCCTTGAGCGGCCTAATTGGCCTGGTGGAAGTCGACGACGACAGCAGCGCGAGAAGTAGCCGTGAACAACAAAGCAAAGGTTTTAGTATGGCTGGGTTTGTACTATGAAATAATCCGACGGGATTTGATTTGTAGTGGTTTTAGATATGACTCTAATCCTCCCACGGGCAAGGGGATGCACATGTCTCATGTTTGGCTTAAAGTGGCGTGGGTGAGGAGGAACTGGGTGACTGTGGCCCAAAGTGGCGTCGTCGTCCTGTAAAAAGCCTGCTGTGTCAGTTCTGCTGCTGGCAAAAACAAAAGGCAGCATACAACATCCACTTGTTTGCCTCAAATCCTGAGTTTCATTTCTTGGGGGGACGTATGGTTGAGTTTGGGTAGGCGGGAACTGTGGTGGCAACACGAGGGGTAACTCTGCCAGCAGGGAGGCAGCCAGTCCACCGTTGGAATGCAGGGTCGTCCACTCCAGGGAAACACCAGAAGGAGGCTTTTTAAAAGGGAATTACACAAGCGGGGATTATGCTGCTGTGCATAATGGAAACTGACCTCGCTTTGCTTCTCGCTCGCATGCCGACGGTGGAACAATGCAGAGGAGAGGGGGCTCGCAGGCACGAGCACCTGCACAGAGCACTTTCCGCGCTGCCCAGTTCAAACGCGCCTGACCTCTTTTATGCTTTCACTCTGTCACATTCTGTTCTGCTTCAGATTTGCAACCTCGTAAATTTCTATCCCGTTCTGCTTTTGGCTGATACAAACCGAGAAAAGGGACATTGGGTTTAAAGGAGTGTAGTCGAGGCAGCTCTACTCTTGTATTGTTGCAGATCCATACCTCACCCCCGAGCGAGCTCGGTACCTATTTCTCCTGTACACAGCTTAATGCACACGTCTCACACCTTTTAGGTTATTGGACCAGGTGTCTTCTGGGTCCACCAGCTTGGCCCTTTTTCAGCACCCCGGACACTCACTCTTACATGAACGCGGTCACATTAAGGGCTGAGGGGAATCTATGCTAAACGTGGAAGTGCAATAGGTATGAAAGTGTGTTCATGCAGGTGAAATTGCGTGTGTTTGAGCACGTGAGAGCAGTTGTACATGTGAAAGTATCGACCCAACAAATGGATAATCGTGTGTGTTGTAGGTTAAGCCAAGCCCCTGCGCTCTTAAGAAGTTATTGTTTCTGTGTGACATGGAGATTTGCCACTAAGGCTACTCGTGGTGGTGTTGTGTACAAGAATGCTGTCGGTTACCGTTGAGTCATGCTCTTCACTGATGTCTGCTGGAGTAAGCTAATTATCGAATCGACTAATAATGACCCCCGAGGAATCATTCTCCTCTGAAGAGTCTCTTGACTGCTGTACTGGAGTGTCAACTGTATTCTGTTAATGACTTGGCTGGTCTGTGGGTTGGTGACAGAAGGTAGCACCGGGCCCTCCGCCAAAACATCATGCTCACATCATAATAGTTTTATTCGGCTGTTTTTAACAAGTGATGACATTGTGTTTTTCCTCTGAAAACACTTTGCATGGCTCCATATCGGTCCGTTTTTGTCCAGGCCACCGCAGTAGCTGTGTTGGGTGGAGACTCGCCTGCCTGTCTTTCTATCTCTGGGACAACAGACGGTACACGATGCTGAGCTCCATTATGTAACGGCACCATAATATCTGGAATATTACCAGATTATGGAATAATAGTTGCACAAATGTAAAGAATGGCTGTCGTGCTCTGGCTTTAATATGCCAATAAATGGTTATCTGAGCAGATTTGTGACCTGTGTAGAGATATTTGTATGACTTGACATTTTAAAATGTATTCGGTGCTTTAAATCACTGAACTTTACGCGCAGTAAAGCAGTGCCACAACAAATCCAGGGAAGTATACTCTTGTTTATAGCGTATGTAATTATTTTCTTTGAACCCGTATATGGTTACACCGTTTCCCAAATATCTTGCGTATTGAATTGGGTTAACTGATATTATCGTTACACTCCAAACGGGTGAATATTGTCACTTTTTTTTTTAATCAATAAACGTATACAATAATCGATTACTACCAAAAACCGGCGTGAACTGGGCCCAACATGTCGAGCTGAACTTAAATTATTGAATTACTTGAATTATTTCATGGCCTAACTTGATATGACACCTTTCCTTTTTTATGAAAATTTTCTGTCCGGTGCATATGGTAAAAATGTTTTTGGCCCTTTTGTGCACACTAAAGTCACCATTATTGACTCAATGAAATATTTATACCTTGCATGGGAAGGCTGAATTATGTAATACATCTGGGGTGAGAAAAAAGGACCTCCCCCTAATCATCTTCATACTGTCCACACCTAAAGTGATGGTAGCGCTGCATCTCATCAAATCCTCCCCAACACTTGTTGCCAATAATTTCTTGCATAAGCGGCACAGTCGGGTGTCCAAACAGAGAATCCAGGGTTTATTTATAGATTTTGTAGCTCAGCCTCTGAACAGGACCCGTTTTTTGTTTTACCTCCTGCCTGTCGTGCCGGTACAGACAGCCTCTCGCTCCTTCGTTGCCTCCAAAACAGACGGCAGCCCCACGCAAACACAAGAACAGCAGCATAGATGTAAGTTTTAGTTTCCGATTTGTACAACCGCACAACCTTTTGTTCAGCGGAACACGCTCCATTTTGATAGCAGCTTCCTCTCCGCCATCTTAAAGATATTTACCTAAAGATTTTTAATTTCTAGTGTGATTTAATAACATATTGGCACATGCCGTTTAGCTCACAATGCCAGATATTCATTTTACAAATCTGTATCTTAATGCTGTATTTCATGATAGATGTAGGCTACAACTTGTGCATATGTCTAAAGCAAAACAATGTCTTATGAAATGTTACAAAAATGGTGAATAGCAAGCAAACTCTTTTTAGAGCTGAAGCAATTGATTGAACAATTCACCGTCAGACAGAAAGTTGAAAACTTTATCTTATTTGTGTGCCAACACTCCCTAATTAAAAATGATACCCAGTTCAACTGAGCTCCATATTATTTATGGTTCTATTTATGGGCCTCATTTGAGATGCATGAGTTAAGTAACCTGTCTGTTTTCCTGCTCCTGTGTACGTCCTGTCCTTGTGTGGGGAAACGGCTGTGGAGGCATGTTCACGTCCGGTTTGACCTCTGCAGTGAGGAGACCCAGACGAACCCTGTAGACGTTGTCTGCCCGAGTGTTTACAGGCACGGGGAGGTGACCCCTGCCTGCCCTCTGTCTGCTGTGCCGGCGCCCTTTAAACACCTTTTGTGATCACCTATTTTTAACTCGCTCTCAGCCAGACCTGATTGTGCACAGAGGCAGGGGACTGAACATGTAACCAAAGAACATGGATGGCAATGGCATTTAATTATTGATTAATGGCAGACCTGCAGGTTTGGCGGCTGAACATGGAAGCAGGAGGTGACAGCAGGAGATTCAAACTTGATACTTTCCCCATGGTTTTATGTTTTTCAGAAGTATTCGAGCAACCTTCAGCTGGTAGAATAATGTTTGATTGTGGGCGTTTGTCCCTGAGGTATCAGTAGGACTTTAGCCTACTATTGGCATCAGTTTGTTTTCAGTCACCTCTGAGGGCACAGCTGACAAATCCTGTAATTGATTGCGCCTTTGCTTGAGGCCGGCGGCTTTCCGACACGTTTGATTCAGCACATAAACCTGTCGGAAGTGAAATGAGCTAAAGCCGCCTGCAATAGTCAATGTTGCTGTCAGATCCCCATGTCAGCGTGGTGTTCTCCAGATTGTCATTATATTTGCGTTCATGAAGACATTACTCATACTATTATTATTTTGTCCTCTAATCAGTTGCATTTACTGTCCTGAAGGCAGTCTTGGTGCTGCAATGAGACCTCAAATCAAGGCCGGATCAAAGAGCCATGACACAAAGACTCTGTCTGAGATGTGAAAAATGTCCATGTATGTGACGTAAATGAGTGAAATGCATCGGTTGATTTCAGTGGGCTTGGACCACATACTGTAGAGTGTCTGTGCCTGTGCAGTGTTCCAAATGCTGCGCTGATTCAGTTATGTGTGCACACTCCGCCGAATATCATAAATGCAGGCAACTGTGGGGATGGGACAGATGCAGTGAGAAGTCTCAGGTGAGCACTGTTCCACTTCACGAGTCCATATACGGCAAGGGCCCAAAGCTTGCCTTATATTCAATTACAAACAGCGTTATTCTGCTGGCTCAGACTACAGCAGTTTGTGGCATCACTTGGGTATTTGTATTTTTTGAACAGTAGTGCCACAGCAAAGCAGTCCCATCTACTGATTATTTCAATGTTGGGATAGCAAGGTCTACCACTTTGACCCAGACTGAAATATCGCAAAAAGATGATGAATCCTATTTTTGATGATCCCTTCACTTTTCATGTAGCGCCACTGTGACGCTCACATTTGTGGTATTGAGTGGAATGTCTCTACAGCGAACTGAAATTTAGCACAAGCAGTCATGTCCCCATCAGATGAGCTGTTGATCAACTTTGGTGCTCCCCTGACGGCATCATCGGGTGGAAATACTTGACCGTCGGTCACGGCTGTACTGTGTTTACCGCTAGTTAGCATGCTAGCACTAAACTAAGATGGTGAACATGGTAAATATTATACTTGTCATTGTGAAAAAAACAACTTGGCAACCCTAGCTGACCTGAAGAATGTTCTTTATTTTATTTACAGAATGTGTCTTTAAAAACAACAACAAACACCCCAGTTTGAACAGCTGGATCTTTATCAGTTATCCACTGAGAGCCAGACGCCAAATGATGCTGCACGTCCAACACAAACTTAAAAATTAAAAGTGCACAACAAAATGAAACGGCAAACAATTATCACAGTAACAACTTATCGCCACATGCTCAAGAATATAATTTAAAATGAACTGTTAAAACATCAATAAAAACTGTAATGCTAAATTCTTCATCCATTGTTGGCATGCTGACATTAGCATCAGCTAGCACCGATATGCTCCATGTGCAGTCACACGGAGCTCCTGCATGGCTGTAGACCTTTGTTAGTGCAGAATAAACTAAGTCTAAATGTAGCATAGAGATAGCTGTAACTTGTGTACGCAGTATGAGAGGTATGTTACAGGCTTGTTTAATAAGAAACGAGATGCGAGCCTGTAGCTCGGGGCCCAACAGGAACGGGTCGGACCGAGGCAGATCGCCCCAGATGCCGGGTCCCGTCAGGGCGACGACCAGCTTCTGTCTTAGGCCAGGTGCACTGTGGGGCGGTTGTGCTCCCAGAGATGTAGGCCGTATGGTGGCACCCTGTGTTCCAGCTGGAGCTCTGGTGATGGATGATGAGTCCTCAGCATGGATGGGGTTTTTTTTTTTTTTTTTTTTTTTTTTTTTTTTTTTTTTTTTTTTTTTGGCTTTAATTCTGTATGACTGCAAGCTCTTAATATAGCCCAGGCTTTTACATCAGGTTTTGAGAAGATGGGATGGGTTATTTTTTTTTTCTTCTTCCATGAATGGGTATGAAGTCATTGGTTGCCGAGTGGTGTGACATACTGCAGGCTGATTTTCAGTCCTTTGGAAATTCAAAGCCCTTGATGTTTTGAGTTTCCAGGTTCTTTTTTTTTTTTTATTTTTTGGATGATGATCACAGGCTGCTATTTAATTTGCATTTGAACCTTTCAGGCTGCAGTGCCCTGTTTTTAGGTATACGTGAGATTTTGTTGCTGTATTAGATGGTAAAGTGTGATGAGATAGAACAGTCAGGATGACACTCTGATCGATACCATGACCAAACTAATTCAATGTAAGCAAGCTGAACCAACAGGGCACACCAGGCCCATCATGAAGTCATGTGGTCCTCTCTGGGTGGGTCGGGGACATGTACCTCGCTGATGTGCCGCTCCTGTGTGGTGACCGTGACATTTCCTCTCTCCTCAGCAATACACGAGTTCCCCAATGACATTTTCACCAATGATGAACGTAAGAGCGGGGGCGTTGTGCTCCACATCGCGGCGGTAAGAGGACTTTCATTTTTTATTTTATTTTTTAGAAGCTGCTGCATCTCCCATCACATCTGTCCCCAATCAACACTTTTAGTAGAGCTCAGCTGGTTGCAGGTGGGTTTAGAAGCTTTTTACTTAGCAGACTAATTGCTTGTTTTTATCTTTTTAAAGGTTGGAGTCGCTGCATAGTAGCAGTTTTTGCTTAGCCTGGATGTCCGGATGCCACATAGGAGCTTTTTAATGCTCAAATGATTTTACACACAAATTGTCATTCACCTGTTTTGTGCAAAACAAACTCCTAGATGTAAACTCGCACGCAGATGAGAGGAAGATGTATAGGGAAGAAAAAAAAATGGGTAGAACAGTTCAGTAGTACTTTGAGCTTGGAGGTTCATGTCCTCTGTAATGCAGATCTTTTCTGAGAGAGGCCATGGGATACAAACAAAAAAAAGCTCTGGGAATAGCCAAGTAATTGCACTTTTAATATTTTATGACATTTATCTTAAATTATTAAAGCCAAAGCACAACCACATTTGACAGGGTGTATAATACAGTAAACAAAAAAGGGCAGGGAGCAAATCGGTACGAGAATGTAGAACTAGATTTAAAATCAGCGGATATAACCCATGCACATCGGAACCGCTGCAAAACTACAAGACCTCATTCATTTCATTTTACAGTTCTGAGTGTCGTAAAGCGATGTCTCTCACAGGAGAGCTTCAACTCAGGAGTGAGTGTAGATGGCTTCATAAATATGATGGTGTAACTCTGACGTTGGAAGTATTTTTAGTAAGAGTTTAATTTTAAGAATGATTACATTCATTAGAACAATGCTGAGGCCTATATAAATGTACATTTGTCTCCAGGACATGTATTTATCTTGAATGAGCTGCTTCTCCACATGAAAAACCCTGATTGACTATTTAGTCATGCTAAGCTCCAACTGACTTGACCTGTGGAGTTCAATGGAGTTCTTGGGTATTGTTCAGCAGGAGGTAATGCTCTTCATGCTGGCTTTAAAAAGTTTATTTTAGTCAAATGCAAGTCAGGGCTGTAGGATTAGACATTTCTGAGGTCATGAGGCTCTCCTCGTAACACATTCCCCATCCCGCTCAAACTGTTGACCAGAATGAATTGGACATGAATGGAAATTTGATATCTCAGCATGAAATGTTGCTTCAAAGCCTTCTCCACACTGGGGTAGAAATGCTGAGACTTTAAATAATGTATTGTTTTGTTGGATTAAAGGATAGGTTGAACAAGTCTGTCACATAGTGATAGTCGAAAATTCCCTTTTTTATTTTTGTTACGATGCCTCCGCTGCAGTTCGGCAAGGGAACACAGTGAATTGTATACTAAAAGGACTAGGACGATGTGAAGATACCGACTGGATTTGTCTAACTCTGACATTTTTGAGCAGAGCCAGTTAGAACAGAGGTGTGAGAACTGTAGTACTTTGCCTTCACAGCATGGTTAAGCACTTCTCACCACACAGATTACATTAGCGCAGAGATCCCCGCCTACGAGGGTACTTTAGAGAGTGCTCATCTTCTCTCGCGTTCTTAATGAAAACATTATCATGATCACTATCGGGTTGTGTGCGCCCACGTTTGGTTTCCCTTCTAAGGTTAGAGACGCAAATAGAAATGTTCATGACCGGGACATAAAGAGTCTTGTATGATTTGAGCAGTTCAGTATGCTGCTCTTACACTTAAGTGTCTCAAACTGGATGTTCCACGCTGAAATTTGACTTCTTATTGTCACTGCTGAGGAGTAAAATACTGTGTGTGTGGGGGGGGGGGGGGGGGGGGGGGGGGGGGGATCGACGCGTCTGATCATACTGCAGTCCTGCACTGCCCCCTGTGGATGGCATAGAGCAGAGCACCGCTGCTAGGGCTGCTGGGCCATGATGATGTCACAGCTGATCTATAATTTAGAAATCTCTCCTCAGCTACTGAAATATGCTGCCCCCCCCTCCCCACCTCTCCTCTCTCACATCTCTCCTGACGGATCCTGTAGATTTTTCAAATTGCAAGAGAGAACAGCTTGTTGCTGAATTGACATTTGAATTTAATGCAGGCACTATTATAATTGGATGCTGTGCTTTGAGATTCCCCTTCACCCGTCCTTTAGCTGGAGAACATCTTGCTCTATTAAGTTTGCTCATTTCTGCTGATTAAGGATGTATCTACACAGGGACACACACACAGCGTAACTCTACCGTTTCTGTCTATAGGCACTCTACATGTTTCTGGCCCTCGCCATAACGTGCGACGAATACTTTGTGACGGCGCTGGAAAAGATCTGTGAGGTACTTGGGAGTTGCAGTCTTTGATTTGTCAGCGTTAACATCACACGATGCCGTTGTTTGTGTAAACCAGACATCTTTGCTTAATTTCTGCAGAAACTTGATCTGAGTGAAGATGTTGCAGGAGCCACCTTCATGGCAGCTGGCAGCTCTGCGCCAGAGCTTTTTGCTTCAGTCATTGGTAGTGACACACATACACCCCCACACACCCCTACAGTATGTGTATACATTCAGACATTCCCAGATGGTTGGTGTCACCACTGGCTCTGATTGGCTGCCTCTCCACGTGTGCAGGTGTCTTCATCACCCACGGTGATGTGGGGGTAGGGACCATCGTTGGCTCGGCGGTCTTCAACATCCTTTGCATCATTGGTGTCTGCGGGATCTTTGCTGGACAGGTGTGTGTGTGTGTGTGTGTGTGTGTGTGTGTGTGTGCGTGTGCTAGAGGGAGTGACTTACTGCTCCGGCTGCATCTTTCTGTTTATTTATAGACTGCAGCACATGTGGAGCAGAAGTCTGTTTTTCTTTCTTTTTTTTTTTTTTTGCAGCGGGGAAACAAAGCCATCTGCTTTAGTTTGCTTTCTCAAAAATGGTTTTAGTAGAAATGGAGAACTAAACTCTGGAGGTGTAAATTAATTATAAATCAATGTTTCTTCTGTAAGCTCTTTCTGCCAAGTGAAATTCACATTAAGTTTGTTGGTTCACACCATATGTATGAACCAAAATGCTTCACAGAACCCTAATACACAATGATCTAAAATATGACCCCTTTTTAAATCAGGTGGTGATTTTAACCTGGTGGGCAGTTTTCAGGGATTCCTTCTACTACACCCTGTCTGTTTTGGCTTTAATTGCAGTAAGTTGGACCCCGTGCATTTTTTAAAATTGAAATCGGCCTAAGTTTGATAAAGCTATGTTTTCTTTTTCAGTTCATCTACGATGGGAAGATAGAGTGGTAAGTTATTCATCCAGTTTTGCTTTAAATGTGTCCATATTTTAAAACGGGACTGTCACTTTTAAAATAATTATTATTATTATGATTGGAACTCTAAATTCATAAGCAAGAAAACACCCTGAATCACTTCTTCACTCAATGACTTCGATTATGTTGATAAACTTTAATACAACTTTAGGACATTGCTGCGCCTCACATTACCATTCAGACTTAATGTTACACTACAATTTACCATTGTCCTGTAATTGTTACTTGTGGTGACAGAAGTCATTGTTCAGCAAAAGTTAGTCTGACATTAAAGGACACGTGTGTAGGATTTCGGGGGATCTCTTGGCAGAAACTGAATAAAATATTAATGACTGTTTTCATGAGTGTATAATCACCTGAAACAAAGAATATTCATGTTTCCATTAGAATGAGCCCTTCATATCTACATATGGAGCAGGTCCTCTTCATGGAGTCCACCATGTTTCACGGCCATGTTTCTACAGTAGCCCAGAACAGACAACCCAAACACTGGCTCTAGAGAGAGCCTATTGTGTTTTTACATTACCTGAAGGCTACCGTAGTCCTCAGTTGTGAAACTGTGGTAATGTGAGCTGCTGAGTGCAAAGCCGTGCAACTGCCACCCACCTTCTGAATTACGTTGCTCTGAAAGTAGGCGAGGCGAAGGTCCTGAAAGACACCATGGCGTTACCACGGGTTTGTACTCGGTAGCTCCCGTTAAAGCAGTCTCGGAAAGGGTGGAGTGAGCGGAGGGGTATTCTGTTGGTTGCAATCTGCAACCTCACTGCTAAATGCTACTAAATCATACACACTGATTTATTTCAAGTGTGTGGGAACCTGAATTCATTGTTTTATAATTAACCCTGTATTTTTATCCTCACCAGGTGGGAGAGTTTGATACTGGTGGTCATGTATGTTGGATATATCCTGATCATGAAGTGAGTTCTGCACGTTTTTGTTTTTTCAGTTGTTGTTCGAGCTGACTAACACATTCCCACTGCAACAACCATAGTGTAAACTTGGGGAGAGTTGCTGTAATTCTGCGCTCTAATACCTTTTTTTTTTTTTTGAGCATGAGGAGAGCACTCGGTAGTTTCACAAGAGAAGAGTGCGTTTCCAGCTGGAGGGGAGGGTCTCATTCATGTCCACTTATCCCAGATGTTAGAGAAAGATTAAGCTCAGGAGCCTTCTGGTGGAAACTATTTTATAATACGATTTCACGCAGTAAGGACACAATTTTACATTTTCTTATTTATGAATCTTTGACAAGTATGCTAGATATCAGAATTTCTATTCATTTTATATAATTGATTGAAAAATATGCTGCACATAGAATCCTCCAGATAATTAACTTTAGTAGTTTCCTATGTGTTTTATAAAACTCTTGCCCCATGACACTGAACATTTGATTATTAGAGTCAGAGTAGGGGTTCTTCTTCGTCTATTGTCTGGGGCGTGTGCATCCATTCACATAATTCGGTTACAATCGGCCCCGAAAAACGTCTCGTCCCCTGTCTCATTTAATCTGTTACCTTTCTGCTTGCATGAGCAAACTGTTTGCACAAAATACAGACTCTATCTATCACGACACATTTGTGTCTTTTATAGTCCAAGCTGCATAATGCCAACCCACGTCGTCCTGTGCCGCTGTCTCTGTCCAGCTGGTAATCTGTTAGTCTGCAGCAGCCTGCTCTCTCCCTGCCATAAGAGTTTAATCTTTCTCCCTCTGCAGTGGCTAAGAGCACGGGCTTAACCGGATCACTCCTCTCCTTTCTCATTTGGAGGAAAGAAGTGCTTACTGTATGTGCTGTTATATGTCTGCCCTCTCTCAAAAATATCCGCTGACCACTTTGGGCTGTTCCAGTCCAAATGGTGTAAAGTGGGTTTTATATAGCTCGATCGGAGCGCCGAGGTGACCTTCCAGGGCTTGGCTGTGATTCTTTTTTCCTCCTCAAATAGCATACATGCTGCCAATTGTGAAAAGGAGTAACACAAAATCCAAGAGTTAAAAAAAAGATGCCCATTTGTTTTTGGATATCATTAGTCAAGAATACTTGGGCCCAAAACTGAGCTGCTGTGATAGTCTTCAAATGCAGCCTTTGACGGTTGCGACCCCTGAATTGGGACGCAGCTAATGTAATTGGAAACGGCCAGCCTGCTTCATTCTTCATGGTTTGTGGTTCTGTGTGTTTAGCTAACATTTTCAGTCTAGCTAGCTAGCCTTTTCTCTTTTTTTTTTTTTTTTTAAATTTAAACTCAACTGTACAATTGAGTGTAAAATAGTATTTATCTTTTACAGCTTTTTGCCGGTGCTGGGCTTCATCAAACTCTACAAAATCTAAGAATCACTAGTTTAAAAACCCTCAATTCAGAGGAGAAACTTGGCATAAAGTAAAATGTGGAATTAAGAGAACGACATTGAATTTGAATATGCTGCAAACTGTAAAATACAAAACATTAGTTTTCATGTTAGCTTTTGAAGGTGTAACCTCTGAAAGGGATAGAGCTGTTCCTTAGATGTTGTCGCTGTTACTTTGCACACCTTTTGTTCAAAGGCAGCAGTAGTGAATTTGTAATCCATTTTTATGTAATGGCACTCAAATGGTCTTATTGAAGGCCCTTGTTGCGTATGAAAGCCTTGTGATTTGCCTCTGGGAAACACTTTTTCCCTTCTATTCTTATGCAGAACATCACATTTCAGCCATTTTTCACAGTTTATGCTGATGCAGTTTTTCAGAAATTGGGCCACATTAACTGTAAATTCACTCGATACAAGTACGGATAGTAAACAGGTTATTTTGGCTAATGGTACATAATATATATTTCAAACAAGTTGGCGTCTTTCATCTGAACCTCATAAACCCCATTCGCAAATGTGAATATTGACACTCAATCTTGTTTATTTCTTTCCCTTTTGGACTCTGGGCTGAATTATATCAGTATTTCTAATTCAGGGATTATGTTCCATCTGGTTACTAGATTCAACACCAGCATGCAGAGACTTTTCATGGGGTCGAAGTCTAACAAGAATGTGGCCAATGGCAACGCTGCAGCCAGCAGTGAGATGGAGGACGGTAATACTAGTTATGCCTATGTTTGGGATGACGACCCGTCATTGCCTTTAATCTCACCAGGTAAGGTTAATCAGACAGGCTGGGAACCCAACATTATTCTGTCCGAACATGGATCGGATGTTTAAATGGAGATATAGCGACGATTTGACTTCTGGAAGACTGTGGTTGTTTCCTTCTGTTAAAGGAGATGTGGCTTTAACCATTGCCCCCATCTGCTGAACTAACTTGAGTTTTTTCATCTTCTATGGTATTCTGTTGAAATTTACATAAAGGAATAGTTCAACATTTTGGGAAATATTGGGAAGATTGATAGTTTAGCCTACAGACTGGAAACGGATAGCTCACCTGGCTCTGTCCAAAGGTAACCGAAGCAATAGTCTGCCACTTACCAGCTGTGGAGCTCAAGTTATTGTTTACGCTTCAGTTTTTTTATGAATTTAACAAACAAGATATTTAATGTTAATATTGAGCTTTAGCGGTGCTTGTATGCATATTTTGTCACCAGCAGGTTTTCCTGTTCACACCAGTTTGTTCTCGTGCAACAGTGTGCTAAGCTAACCGGCTGCTGGCTGTAGCTTTATATTTAGCAGACAGACATGAGCGGTATTAAACTTCTCAACTCTCTGCAGGACTGCTAATAAACGCATCTCCCAAAACGTCAAACTATTCCTTTTAAACGTGATTCTGCAGAATCCCTTTCCGAAAGGTCAAGAAAACTTCAGTCCTTTGACCTCACAAACTGCACTACCTGAAGAGACGGTTCGTCAAATGTCTCCCTCTTACCTTTTTCTTTTTCCCTGTGGTAATTTATAAAGTTCTTTGTTCCTCCATTCATCTTCTCTGCCCGCTAAGTCCTCTTCTGAGTGATAAGCAACTGAAGCTTATCTGAGCATACAGGGGGCACTAAAATGGGAACAGCATAATGAAGATATTCTTTATCTTCCTTCGGTAATGCAGTTTAATGTCGGGGGACGTTGTTGTCTTGGGTTTCGAACTTATTAAAAAAACTTCTAAAAATTCGAAATACCATCTTTAATGTCACATTTGGGCGAGATTTCGTTGTAAACGCAGTTCTCCACTAATTGCTTTCCTGCTTTTGACCTTTTTCAGAACCCCTCAGAGATTTAACCCTTCCCTTTTGGCTGCATTAGTCTTAACATGCCTGTCTGTTTAGCCTTACTAAACTTATTCTTGCTTACTGTCAACAGTGTTGTGCTGCTGTGTGCCAATTCTTTCTGCTTGAATACTACTTTCTTCTGCCGGTCTCTGGGGCGTAGACCCACTCACTCCTGAAGTGGTAATGAATTTCACAAGAGGAAATGTTAATGCCGGCGCTCTCTTTACACAGTTAATTTATGTGCATCCTTGCATGCATAATAAGGCAGAGTTGAACTAATAAGTGTACTTCAGAACTTTTTTTTTTTTTTTATTCCCCATGCACTGCGTCTTATATCTAATTGTGAGCACAGGGCAAATGAGGAGTTATAGGATCCCAATAAAACATTTAAAGATATGTAGTATTGTCAGAGCAGAAATTGACTGAAGTGGACTGACATTTGTTTGTGTTGGACACCTGCGCAACAATTTGAGGTAGTTGGATCAAAGATGCCAGAGGTTGCCTCTCTCGTGCCATCATAAATATTCACAACTGTTGGGCAACTTCAAAGCTGCACCAGGCAATTTGGGAAAGCTATTTGATCAGTACCCAGAAATCATGTTAACTCGGCTGGTGTGTGTGTGATGTTTTATACCAGAGGGATGTGGGGACGGTTCAACTTTGGTAAGTCCAGGGGGGGGATGCCAAAGATTTTAAACTCTCCTTTACCTCCATGATATGAGGATAGAGTGAAGTGAAAGAAGGAAGAACTCATTTGGGACCGTTAATCTGCTACTCCGTCAAGATCGGGTGTTTTTTTTATTTTTATTTTTTATATTAGGTAGCCCCATCATAACTGAATTGGCTAAAGCCCCAAAGTAGTATTTCAGCCAAGAGAAGTTTGTCTGCCGCTCTGTGCGAGTCTTATTCACGTTGACATACGTACTTGTGCTGCAAATATATGCGGGTTTATGCAGTCTTAACATGCGAGTCTTTTCCACATCGGCACTAAATATTTCATATCAACTGAATGATTAAGTGTTCGTTCGTGGCTTCATCTCACTTCCCTCATTGCTGCTGAGACAACTTGCAACATAAAGGCGCCAACATCCATTTCCAGGTCACTTTGTAAAAGATGAGGGAGTGGCGCGAAAGGAGTGATTTCCAGAGCTTTGGAAAACACCCAGACTATTTTATTTATTTTTTTATTTTTTTATTTTTTTTTTTTTATTTTTTTTTTTTTTATTTTTTTTTAATTTATTTATTTTTTTTTAGGAGACGTTGTTGCTCTGTAGTTTTGATTTCTGTCTATAAAACTGCCCACGTTGTGATTTAGGGTAATGGGAATGGTGCGTGTTGACATAAAAAACTTGCCTGGTGCAGCTTAAGCTCCGATACGGTGACAAAGTAGCCCTGGTTGAGTGCTCATTAATATTCCTTAGTATCCCGGGACACTGTAGTGCGTCAGACTACAAAGTGACACTACAGATGTTTATAGTACGCACATATCTCTTGATGGCTCCTAAGTTTTAATTAGTCTTAAGGATGCTCCACCAGGGACTCTATTTTATTGGTTTCATTTAAGTGCATCGTACTTCCTGACTGAACCACGATGCACTTAAATGAATGAAAACAGTGCTATGTGTTGGTGTGCTAGATTGATGCACAGGTAATTTAAGTTATGATTTTTTTTTTTTTTTTTTTTTTTTTTGTATATTTGCATCATATTCCTCCAAACCTCAGTCAAGCCCACCAAGGCTTACAGCCGTGGATCGGTGGTGATGGTGGACGAGATCATGCACGCCAGCCCTTCAAAGTTCAGGTTCCCAGAAGCCGGCCTCCGTGTCATGGTCACCAGCCATTTTGGACCCAAGACCCGTCTGCGCATGGCAAGTCGCCTCATCATCACAGAGGTACAGCCTGACGTCGTTGCCCCAAAAAAGAGGATTTAGCTGCTGTTATGTGTTGTGTATTCTATTTGCAGCTTTGCACTTCTGAGTTAAGTTTCCAATTTAAGCCCCAAAGAGTTCCTTATCTCACTGGGAGAGTTTACATTTATGTGTTTTTCATTTCAAACAAAATGCATAAAAGATATGGCGGCGACGCAGCAGTCAAAAGTAGCAGTCTCTCTGTCTCATGTGCTCTTTGACGTCATTTTTTTATTTTTTTAAATTTATTTTTTATTTTTTATTCTGAAAGCGCCAGAAGTTGGTCCAAGCAGCTAATGGAGTGGAGACGCAAGTGATTGACGGGAAGGTTGAAATCGAGAATGGAAACGTGCCAGAGGACAAACCCAGCGAAGAGCCGGAAAATGAAACCATCTCTCCGTTTCATATTCCAAGTATGTCATTTGTGGATTTACACGATGCATGTGTGTAGTTAAGCAGACTTGGATGCATTCTTTACTGGGTAACAATGTTGTAACATTTCAGACGTATGAAACAATTTCATGTCATGTATTGCTCACTTGAAATAAGCAAAACTGAACTCAAATGTCAAAGAGAAATGCACATGTTGGCACTTAAACAGATAGTGGACAATATGTCTTCTTACAATGACTTTAGCAATCCAGTTGCTGGAAAGACAGATTCACATAATTGAAGAGGGGAAACCAGATTTGATTATAAAGTGCAAAGATTTGTGGGAAATGTGGTCTACAGGTTATCATGATCATGATAAAATTTGACGGTATGGCCTTTAAATTGTACTTTTCTTGTGGGCAATAAACTTTACTTCAACCATATTACTAAAGAGCAAGAGGCTAATCGCTTGTGCCAATGTGTTCTTGCTGCAGGCGGTATTGGCAGCCAGTTGAAGTGGCTGATCTCGTGGCCTCTGCTCCTGTTGCTGTTCTTCACCGTCCCGAACTGTGCCAAGCCTCGCTGGGAGAAATTCTTCATGGTCTCCTTCATCCTGTCCACCGTCTGGATTGCCGTCTTCTCCTACTTTATGGTCTGGATGGTGAGTGCGAAAGCAAGAACTTACTATTATTGAACCGTTAAACATTTGCAGCTAAGTAGGGGAGCATTGAACTTGGGTATTTGGTGTTCAGGTTGACAAACAGAAAATGCTATTTTTGAGCTCTAACACTGTACATTTCTCTCAGGTGACTGTAATTGGCTACACTCTGGGAATTCCCGATGTCATCATGGGCATCACTTTCCTGGCAGCAGGCACCAGCGTCCCAGACTGCATAGCCAGCCTCATTGTGGCTCGGCAAGGTAGACCGCTCCCTCTGAAACGGTTTTAGATTGCAATTTCCTCAGTTATTTATTATTAGTATAGTTACTGTAAATAACACTGTGGAGAGCCAGACGTTGATATTGCCTGATACACATTTCATATCACTAGTCCTCCAGGACCTTTTGTGGTGAAAGTGCTTTCTGGGATGTTCCTTTTCTTAAGGCGATAGAACATAGATGGAGAACTGAATCTAGATATTAAAATCTTAGTATTTATTGTAAACGAAGTGCAGATGGCATTATCATGCATTTTAGCCATAATTGATCAAAGTTTGTTGGCATTTACAAATGCATGTGTTGTCTGCTACATACAAATAAAAGAGTTGAACAAGTTGGAACTAAGCACAGAAACGAGAGGAAAGAGTTCGGTGTAGCCCTGCGTCAGCTGAATGAGAAGAATATCAAAGTACAGAACAGCAAAAACATTTGATAAAAAGGGATTATTCAACCTTAAAGTCTCAAAAAATCTTTTATATCCTTTCTTAAAGTTATTTTCCTTTATAAAATGGCTTCTTTTGGTTTTGTTGCAGGTTTGGGAGACATGGCCGTGTCGAACACTATTGGCAGTAATGTGTTTGATATTCTCGTGGGACTTGGGGTTCCCTGGGCGATACAGACCATGTGCGTCAGCTATGGATCAGTGGTAAGGAGCTCGTTTACCTTACTAGAACTTGTCGTGTCTGTATCAGTCTGCGTGTTGGCGTAAGAAACAACCAAAATTCTGTTCCTCCTTATCTTTGATGTTGACTTGAAAAAGATTGAGGAGAATTGTTGTCACTCTCTTGTGCGTCGCAGGTGATGATCAACAGTCGTGGCCTGGTGTACTCGGTGGTGCTTTTGCTGGGCTCCGTGTTCCTCACGGTGAGCAATAGTTAATGATGTTTATGCTGCAGTGGTCCCAGATGTTCACCACTCCCTGGAAGACAACTTGTTTTTTTCGAAGTGTATGAAGTAAAAATCCACACTGCTTTCACATAGTAGCCAAACAGAGATGCTGTTTATCTACCGTCACTGTTATGCAATAGCGACTGAACCAAGTTATGCAATTGGTTCATCAAAATGTAAAACATTCAGTGTTATAGTGTTCTCCTTCCTATGAAAGATCCTCTGGTGCAAAGGAGGTAATGAATTTATTTATTTTGGAATAAACAGAGGTGTGGATAATCACGCTGCATTCAATAATTAAGTGGAATGTGAAACTCTTACTGGGAAAAAATAAAGCAAAATTACCTTTTAACAATGTCTGACTTTCAGACCAGAACTCTGAATTGCAATCAACTCCTACTTCACAATGCGGTGTCAAACAAACATGAGTTTCAACACAGTTGGTAAAGAAATGTTACCTCTATACAAAAACATTTTCATTTGGTCTTTTTTTTTTTTTTAAATTTGTATTAATTACTGCAATAATTTTAGTTCATCCACACTTTTTCAACCTTAGCATCTCAAACACACACATGAGTAATGAGCCAGCTACAGAAAATCTGTTTGCTTCAACGGAACGATGGACACACTGCTGTAGCAAAAATGCCTCTCGTGGATCACAGTTTCAGGATGAGATTTGCATGATATGTGTATTGGCTGCCCAGTTACGTGCTATTGAGTCAGATCAGGGTGCATTCAACTATCACCTCTTAACTCAAGCTACTGCGCATTCAGATGTCATGCGGAACATGCGAGACCCAGCTCATGCCTCTCTGATGTATTCGTATTATGTGTAGGTGCTGGGGATCCACCTGAATAAATGGAGGCTGGACGTGAAGCTGGGCATTTACGTCCTGGTGTTGTACGCCATCTTCGTCTGCTTCTCCGTGATGATCGAGTACAACGTCTTCACCTTTGTCAACCTGCCCATGTGCATGGAGGACTAGAGCACAGCAGCATGCCTCCGATACCAAAACCTCAACGCTCCCATTGCAACCCCCAAATATTTTTTTTCTCCCCCAAGTATACTGGACCTATCTGCAGACTCTTTTTCTCCTCTCTTGCGCTCTTTCTTACGATCCTTTTAGTCCCAAATAGGAATCTCATTTCCTCAAGAGGCAGTACATGCTGTAAGAGTGGACTTCATTCTATGTCTCTAATTTGTCCTCTTGTCACACAGTGCCGGTCCTTAATTCTAATTATTTCAGGCATTGCCTGTTATTGCAGGAGAGTCTTTAGTTATTCTGTGCACCTGTTACCTTTCTACCCGTTTAGCATGCCTTTAGATGTTGGGGACCTCCAGAATCATAAGTGCCCCCTGTTGATTGTTGGTGTGTGTTTTCACTGTTTTCACATATAGATTTCCGCTCCATTTCCAAAGCCTTTCCACAAACCAAAAGAGTTTGTGACGGGGGAAATGGATTCCAACCAAAACCCCCACATAGAGATAACTCTCCATGAACTCACGCCTGAAAATAATTACAGTTCCTCCAGCACCCAAAGAAAGAAATACACTCTCCTTTCCCTCTCGACCCCATGGAGGAGGGCTTTGTCCTTGGCAGCTCCCCTCCTCCAGCCTGGACCCCCCCCACTCCCCTAGCATGGCCTTTGGCATCAGGGAGCAGATACTGTTAGCTCTTCACTTAACTCACCCGCCGCAACTCTCCTCCACCCTCACCTGCTTGATCAATTCTGCTGTTTTCTTAAAAAACAAAACTAAACAAAAAAGATGTTTTGTCAGGACACTTTTGTGTCGAGTTGTACCACAGTCCAGATCGGATGACACTGAGGGTGTTATGCATATGCAGCACTGCACAATGTAAACATGTAAACACTTTTTTTCTATTTTTTTTTTTCAAGCAAAGGTTTTGTCTAGTGTGAAATACAGAGGAGAGCTTGTTGCAAATGTAGGACATTGCCTGTTTTGTTTTTTTTTTCCACTGAAACAAATTGCACATGGAAATGCTCTTCTTGCTTTGTGCTGTAAGGAGATTTTGCCACTCGGAGGGGTATCTGGCTAGTGGTTGCGACTCCACTCCAGCATTCGTTTTTCTTTCAGCGATGGGTCAGTCCACTTTTCCCTCTGCACAACTTTAGAAAAAAAAAACTGGCTCTAGATCTGTGGGACGCATCGCAGTTCTGTCATCGTCAGGTGACTTGTTGTCGTCAGACGGCAGCAGCATGGAGATAGTTGTTTTAAAGAAAATGCAAAGAAACCAGGCGGTTCTCAACACTGACTGTCTGCTATAACACCCCCCCTGGCCAGTAGGGGGTACCGCAGCCCCTCTACCCAGGGTGGGGGTGCCAACCACAGCTGACGGTTATCAGGGAAACTCAGAGATGGACAACTCCAGCAGATGGCGATGATGATGGTCTCTTGATTTTGAGTTACATGTAGATATTGCACTTTAACAGCCGTCCTCTCATTCTGAATCAACTAGTGCTTCCGTGTGTGTGTGTGTGTGTGTGTGTGTGTGTGTGTGTGTGTGTGTGTTTGTGTGTGTGTGTGTGCGCTCAGTATGGGCCCACGCTACATTTCCCACACTGGGCTCTCAACTCTCGGACAGTTTGATTGGAACCTTAACATCATGAGCACACCCGCCTCTGTCTGCAGTGCATGCTAGGACATTAAATGCAGCTCCTCCACAGCACAGCAAAAGGCTGAGGGCTTCTGGGCGTTTCCATGGAAAACCGCCCAACCCACTTTACAAAAATCGGCAGCTACGAGCTACACTGCAATCCAGACATTTTGACATCATGCAAAAATGCCTGCGAGGAGGCCACAAGTGAGGTGCAGAGACTTACAAAAGCGCATGGGGGGGGGGGGGTTTAGTGTTTTTAAGTGTGGAGAAATATTCCTCTGCTTTGGCAGCAGGCACTTGTATATGCAATCTCAATTTAAAGAATTCTGTGACAGAAGGCTCCTGCAAGGCTGCCATATTGTGTGTGTGTGTGTGTGTGTGTGTGTG
>NW_022280055.1:953937-967044 GCF_004355925.1 Anarrhichthys ocellatus | reverse complement strand
ACGGCTGAAGAGCTGAGCCCAAAGGGTGGACCTTTTCTGGAACGGTGGCTTTGAGGGATGTCCTACATGCTCTCCTTTCGTTCCACTCTTGTTCCTACTTGCACAAGGGCATTAACTCTCCACCAACCCGAGCTGGAGGGGCAGCAGGGAATGGATGATTTGCCTCCACCGCCCTGGGGCCGTTGTCGCTTTTCCAAGAACATGGATGGGAGCAGAATTTAAGGAGGACTTTAAGGTCAGGAGGTGACCACACAGGGCCTACAGACTCCTCCACACAGCCCACTGACGTCCTTGTACGCCTCCTTTCCTACCCCCTAAATCCTTTCAGTGAGTCTTCTGTACATGCAGGACCTAATTTTTTGGATGCTTTTTGTGGGGAAGGCACGTCTGTACTGTACTTGAGTTGATTCAGAATGTGCAGTGTTGAGGTTTTTTTGTTTTTCTTTCGTGTGTATATTTTTGTTGCTGTGTGGTCACGTCCTGGTTGCCAGATTTGAGCGGTAACACACAGCATCGTGTCCTCATCTTGACACACGTTCTCACCGGTTGTCTGACTCGCATCTTTGTTAACAAGTCTTTCTTTTTGAAAGAGGGGGAAAAAAGTGTGTTGAAAGCCAATGCCATACTTGTCATTACTCTGCATAAATACAGATTGTATGGAAATCATGTGTACAAAATAAGCGCACATACTTTAGGACACACACTTTAGAAATGGCAATTGAACACAAGAGAGGACCGGTATGTATTTCTTGATTGAATGCGACCTGATGCACTGTGAGCTCAATGTGATGTGGGAGTTTGTTTGTCAAGAATAATACATGATTAAAAAAATATATTTAATGTAAAGTTAGTTACTATAAAACATTACTGAGGACATCTGTGTAACTTATATGAATGTATTGTCTTGCTATACTGGACATATCCAACCAATGCATTTTACTGTAAAGCAATAATGTGAAGAAAAAAATAAAATGACAAAAATAATTCGTGTACATTTGTCTCATAAGTTCTTGGATTGTTTGTGAAATGCGTAAATTAAATGAAGCCATTTGTACATATATCTGCCATTTTTGTTTTTCCCAGCATGCACTGTTTTAGGTTTAAAAGGGCACTGACTATTTTTACCCCATATTTTAGATGAAATCAATAGAGGAAGTGCTGTACTGAGTATTTCCATTTGATACTTGTAGACTACATGGTCTACCCCACTAAATGTATTTCACAGCTGAAGTTAGTAGATACTTTTCAGATTTCTAATTAAAAAAACCTGATTTTTGTCTGAGTATGCTTTGAGTACTTTAAGTGTAATTTATGCCCTAACCTTTAGTTTTTGGTCCAAAAACACTACATCCTACATTTCCCATAATGCAACTTTAGAAAGCTCCTTCCAGAGTCACAGAAGACCTCATAAAACTGTTTGGACAAGCTGTAAAGTGTTCCACGTGATGTATAAACTGAATTTAATATGTAAGGTGGAGCCTCCCTTTAACATTTTAGTTGTAGGACATTCTGCTTTATGTTTTGAAAATGTCACTAATTTATGATTTTAGAACAATTATCTCCCAACAATACTGTACTAAAAATAGTCTAAGAAAGTCACAACACTGGAGGAAAACTTCAGATATGCTGACTCGGAGCCAAATGACACGGTGCAGCTTTCACAGTTTTGATCTGAGCAGTTTAAAATGTGTAATATTTCATGGTAAAATGACCCTTAAGGTAAAATTAATGAGTTCCATGTACTCCTTACGGCTACTCCGTTGCACCAGCAGAGATTGAAGTCCAAGAAAAGTAGTTTGTCCCCTCAGAAACTCTAATATATTCTGTCCATATCACCCTGGTTTGATTGCGTCCTTTCTTTTTTTCCACGCTGCTGGCTGTGCTGTTCTTCTGTACAAAAACTCACTGATTTTTAATTAAAGTTCCTGCATCTTCCAATCACACAAGTATTCACACTCGGTCAATGCTTAAAGTAATACATTGCAAAAATACTTTTAATTTGTGGGATATGTGTGAGATTAGATAGCAAATAAATCACCTGTGGTTTGGTTGAAGCATCCCTGAAAAGAATACCTGAATGAATGAGTCCTATTGCAACAGCTTGTATTTCTCCCTGAGTGAATGATGAATAATTTATTGGTCCTTACTGGAAACTTGTCTTGTGTGATAATCAAGTTGAAGAGCACTGACAGGGTGATTGCAAACAATGTTATTTATGGTGACGGCAGGCAACATGTGAAGAGTCCATTGAGTGATGGGAAAATTCATGTTTTGATTGCATCTTGTCTCCATCAATCTAGATTTTTGTTTTGTATTTTCAGCACCAGCAGGGGGCAGTGTTGCAACAGGATTCAATGTCACAGAGAAACTTTGTAACTGGCTCAGTATGACATGAAAAATGGAGCTCCTTTTACCCAAGTGAATAAGACTCTGGCAGTCTGAGATGAAGTTTCAAATATCAAAATGTGGCAAAGTCAAACCATGACTGGAATGAGTGTGTTCTGTATGATTCCCTGCACATAAAACATACTGCGAATCATTTGTTGATGATGGATGTCCACATTCTTCATCAGCCAGCAGACAAGGTGGCCATCTGGTGAGACCAGCATGGCACGAGCCGGCTACTGGGGCTTCTCCCTAATGACCCACCGCCTTGGCTACCGTGCTGCAGTTAACAAGCATCCCTGTCAGCCCTGAGCTTGTGCACTGATGAGTTCCTTCTCTGCCCCCTAACAAGCCCGTTTGGGCAGCTACTGCGTGTCTCCCGTGACCGCCGGCTTAGTTCCCCTCCACCATTTGCTGTGCCACATTTAGAGACAAGGCTCACGCATCCCGGCCTCCACATATACAGCACCGTAATCCTGCTTTGGAAAGTTATTTATCTGTTCACCCACCGCCCCCGCAGTTACAGTTTGGGGACATTTTCTTTCCTTGTTTTGTGCCTTGCCAGTATTTTTCTGACTCCACTCTGCAGTTTGGGTAAATTGCTGTGCTGCAATGATGGATGGTGAACAAACTGGGTTGCTGCTGCTTGCTGCAGTCCCACGTGAAGGCATCCTGTGCTGCTGAACATAAGGTGTTGTGGGTCGCCCCTGTTTTCTTAACTACTGGTTTGTTTGGCTTTCTATGGTGAGCTCTGACTGTGCTTTTTTTGTTTTAACGAGTGAGTTCAAATGATAAAAACAAACATTTACTATATTTATTTGTTTATCCATGGGGACAGTTTGGGTTTTGAGATATTGTCTCATATATATTCTGCCTCATACAAATTCAATGGAAGTAAATTGAATTTTATTGTGGGGCTCACAGGAATGACAAAAACATTAAAAGAAATCTCTTCCCAGAAACAATGTCCCGGTTGCTGAAGATAATCCACAGACCTCGACGTGAATATTTTTTACTTAAAAAAAAATCTTGATAACAACTGTTGACAGAAAGTGTTTTGGATTTTTTTTAGAACGGCTCTAATCTCTCGTCTACAAAAGTTTTCTATCTCCCTTTCTGACGTTTAACCCCCGAAGGTCTGGGAAATAGTAATAATAATTTGACTTGTAGCCCCTTAAAAATGAAGCAATGTCTCCTTGCCAACGCTTATCACAGATTGCAATTGTCAGTAGAAGGTGGTCAGTTCAACCACAGAGTGATTTTGCCCTCAAAAATGTTTTCGGTGCATTAAGATGTAAATAGTTAATGATAATTAATGATCAAAAAACGGTGATTCCAGAAATGTCAAAATTCTGAAGACAAAATGAGTGATTCACATTCAAATTTGAATAACCGTGGATGGTATGTTGTTGGGCTGGACTTTTAGTAATTCATTTTATTACAAGTGTCAATGGGATTTTGAATTGGATAGTCCCTCTGGAGCAGAACCCACAACTAGAATTACTCTTTCTTTTTAGATTGTTGTGACCATTTAGTTCATGATGCTTTTCAAAGTACAGCATTCAAAACGGACACAGCATATCAATAACACTTCAAAGGCAATTTTGTGAACCGTAATGATCTCGTTAAGCTGCTTCTTTATATTGGATTTCTTTTGACACCCAGGTACTCTTTTCCAGTAGTGTCTCACCTGTCTTCTTTTTGTTCAAAAATCCACTGGCTGAGTCGATTTAAAGTCTGTAAGCTAACAGTCCACACTCCGTAAGTGGCACACATCTTTCTCCATTACCACCATGTGACCTTTCCCTGGTATTTAAACCAACTTTATAACAAGATAGAATTATAATAAACTGAATAATGATGAGGACAATGACATTATCAGAGCTGTAACCCGTGGTCGCTGGCTGTTGTAGGCCTTTTTCTTTAGCAACTCAGCCAAAACGAAGCCACTTTTTTAAATAGCACAGAAATCAAGTCATAAACTCAGAGGACAGTCAGCTTTTTTCATATCTAACAGCAGGACGCTGGACCAGGATGCCCGCTCAGCTTTCATTTATGCTTATCTGTTTATGGCAGTCCCCCCACAGCCTGTTCCCGCGTGCATTGTGGCTCAGTGATTAATCCATTCTGCACACGCTGTACACTTCATGAAGATAACACAATACCTTCTTATCTAGCTATGTATGAATATTAAGTAGTCAGCCCTGTTGAAGGTAACAGTGTGCAATGGAGACTGATATAGTTTTGATAAGACCATCTAGAAAACTCAAGTAATGGTGAGTCATGCAACGAGCCCTTTCATCAAGGTTATAGTTTGGATAGTGTGCCATAGATCACTGAGTGCTGTGGACTTTTGTTCGGCTAATCCACAGACATCCATCATTACGAGAACAAATTTGTGTCGGAGAGAGTCCAGGGTTTGTTTGTAGCATTTGTAGCTTTATTGTAGCATGAAATATAGATTCACACTCAGAATCAAATCTAAGTTTAAATTAAAACAGCTAAACTGACTCAGATGCATTGCTTGGTATTCAGGGGAAAGCAGGATTATAATTCATTGTATTGTTATCCATAATTAAAATGGGAAGTTTCCTCAATTAGTGAATAACATTTAAAAGATAAAGCTGTCAAAGGATGATTAAAATGAAATCATTACTATTTCCTGGGCCTAATCGTGGGTGTGTTTTGCTGTGTCGTTTTTCTTTCTTGACAGTTAAGTTGTTGATCGCATTTGGATGTTTTGAAATATTTCTGTATGGCAAACAATCAGTATTCATTTAATTATATTTTACTTTTAATACTACTACTCATCTTTTCTTGTGTTTTTGTTTGCATATACTTTAGCTTTAAGTAAGCTAGGTGTGATTAATAGTGTTACACACATACATATAAATATTAAAGTCGATAAATCCGATAACAAATCATAAAAAAGACGCTCCTTGTAATTATGGAACTTGCCTGAGATTTATCACGTTTTTAAGTTTTATTCAGTATCGAAGTAATCCAGTGATAGCTGTCTGCTTATCCGTGGGAAAATTGCAATCAGAAACCGCTAATAGCTGATTTGGCATACTTCTAATCGCGCTTATTTGACAAAATGTAAAACAAATTAAGCCTTTAAAAATAAGTTGTCGACAGCTCTCTCTCTCACCGTGGAGTGATTATACTTCCTGTTTGATGTTGGGTCTTCTAGACCCACAGTGTCAGACTTTAAAACCCCTGACCTGGGGTAAGACTGCAGAAATTATCATGGAGAGCTTAGAATATGCAACTATTTATGGCTGCAGAAATGTCATCATTAGGCCTACTAACTTTTGGCAAGATGTTTATTGTTCGTTGACCAAGCTTTCATTGGGCAATAAATGTGTTTTATGATAGAGCCACAGTCAGACAATTATTTTCACATAGATTACAGTGAGCAGGGGGTAGTGCAGGGTGAAGCTGCGTGTGTAGCCAATAAAACTATTAAGGCGTGAGAACCAACTTGTGTGAAGCAAAGAGAGCAGCTAAATGGACAAAAGCCTACAAGTCAGCAAATCCAAAGGTGGTCAAGAGAGAGTCTTTAAATCTGGAAACAGCTCCCTCATCTGATTGCTTCTGATTTAATTTAGCAGAGACTAAGTGCTTCAGGAAGTCATAGATACACAGTAAATCAGAGGCCGGGAGAGAAAAAGGCGCCTTTACCGAGTTATTACATATGGAGAGAGCACAATTACATTCCTGATGCACGTGCCTGGTGATTTATGGATGAGTCTCTCTCTCAGAGGGTCTCTGGAAAGGTGATCTGTTCCAGAGGCAGCCACAGGTAATTTATTCTAGTCCCAAGTTTGCCATTTACTTTCTCCCCTTCAACCACTTGCGCAGGCAAGATTCATTCAAACAATCGTGGCATTATGCTCAAAGCCTAGCAATGAGCCGTGATCCAGACCACAGCAAAGATTTGGTCTCAGTCACGGACATAAAGGCTCTAAATAGTACCAAGGACCGGTTCTGTGGCTCTTATTCATACTGGGGAAACAGTTTCAATTAAATACCGAACCTGGTTCTCCATTCCCATTCTTTATAAATATACATTTTGCTGAGTCTACTGTTTCGACAGCCTAAGAGAGATTTAATAATGTGAGTTGCAGCAGAGAGCCAACCAGGCCATACTTAAACTCCACTATCTCAGACGTTTTGTCACCTCGCAATGCTGCTTTTAGCTCTGTCAGAGTTCAAGATAATACCGGCGTCATTTCAACATTTAGACTTACAGCCATTTTACGTTGAAGAAATCATTTTGTGGTGCACGAGGTGTGTAATTAGATTTTTAAAAAAAACAATCTACTTGTTTATGTTGCACGGTGTCATTAACTTTAGCTGTCCTCGCTAACAAGTCCACTCTAAATATAGAGACCTGGATATGACAACAAAGAGTGCAAGCCAAGGTGACAAGATCTTGAAGGATTATTTAATGGGGGACAGTTGATGATATCACTTCCGGTGGGTGGCGGATGATTGGCAGCAAACAGTGAAATGCAATATCAATGTGTATTAATGTGAAACAAAGCAAACAGCAACCGATGGCATCCTTTTAGTCCAACAGCATATTATGTAATGATGTGACAGTGATGGGTTTGAGACTGACCATACACTTCTGTCAAATGTCAACGAACGTGGGTCTTATGTTGCAGTTTTGTCCATTGTTTCTATTGGTTATGAGAAATACTCATTTCAGTAATTGCTGATATCTGATAATATGGCAACATTTCAACAACAAAAGAAACAAATGTCTTCAGATGATCAAGCTGGTTGCAAACAAGCCAAAATACAAAGTGTGAACCACTTTAATTGGAGGTAAAAACTGAAAGTGATTGCAACCAAAATGTCAGGAATAATCTTTCATTGCACAGGAAAAAAACATACGCTTGTGCTACGGTTAGTGTGGTTGGTCAAGGTTGAACCAGTGGTCTGTAAACTATGATGGATGTTTAACACAATGGACTGTCTGGGTAAGAGTGGGAATAGTTTACATGAGCTAGTGCGAAGAATGAAGTGCAGCACATAATCCTACACAGCAGCTAGATAGGATGCTACAGATTCCATCCGTATGTAAATATTAATCCCTTTGTTAAATTTCTCTCCCGGTATCCCCGTCCTCCTTTTTCCTCACGTCCCAGTAGGATCGGAGAAAAGTTCAACTACTCCAGGAATTCAGAGATGTACAGAATTAATTATTCTCAACAGTAGAATTATCTCTTGTCATAAAGTCCACGCCAGAATTTCACTGGACATGCGGATCAGCACATTTAGGGTCAAAGTTTAATTAAATTGAACTTTTGCCACAAAACCTGGCATAAAATCAGGCCAGTACAAGTTTGGAAACAATGTCAATGCTCTGCTTAGTGTTGCACTGATGTTAAAAGATATATTTTTACCGTTCGCCGTTGTTTTCTTGGCTTTAGTCTGTCTGTGGCTTTGGTTTGAAAGCTGCATGATCGTCTGACCACGTGTTTTTTTGCTGTGATCTCTTTTTAGTGATGTCACCATGTTGCAAGATCTCAAAAAAAATCACTTGGTGAGTACAATGTGTATAATTACCGACAGGAATCACGGCCAAAAACTATGAACCGGAATGATCCTGAACAGCCCGAATTCAGGAATTATCTAGAAATAATAATCTATTTATTGTGTTGTGTCACTCTCAGCTGTTGTTAGTTATTTCATATGTCAGTTATTAGGCCTCATGGTGCAGAGTTACTGTAAGACAGGAGCTGAACTGAAAAACAGATAACCAGGATGAACTGGATGTGCCCGGAGAGACATGCCTCAGAAATACTTAACACTGCACCACCAGCAAGAACATTTTATATCTTTTTCCAATATAGATTCCAAGAGAGGAGACTGGCAGTTTGTGCAGATACTGTAAGCCCCAAACTGATCCTGCTCAGTCAGTTTAAACGGCCGCTTGTTTGATGAGCTTGAAGCAACAATATCATGGGGCGTGACCACTTCATTGTGCATACTTAGTTTCTTGCAGTGCTGTAACTTTTTGAGTCTTCCTCTCTGTGTGTTTAGCATATTTTGCAAATATACTGCAACTTGGGTCTTGAGGCAATTTGCCAACTAAGCACATTTTTTAATTACAATAATATTAAGCTGTTGGAATAGCTGTCTTTGCTTTGCTGAGAATAATTGGCGGTGAAGTGAGCAAACGTACTTGTGTCATTACTCTGTCTGTAGTGTGGCTTTACCCCTGCAAATTAGGAGAGCTTAAATTAATAATAGCTTTAATGGTAAAAATGCAATGCAGTCATATAATATCCTGTACCTTTGTGAATCATATTATGACTGACGTTTGTTCTGGTCTTTGCAGTCCAGTCAGTTTGATTTTGCTCCAATTGTTCAAATAGACAGCTTTGAACAATTTTGAGACCCATGAGTGAAATCAGAATCTTTTTAAAAAATGCCCTATATTTTGCTTGAAAAGTAAAAAAAAAAAACACTCTGCAGCCGACGGTTAATGCTGATGGCGTGTGTCTCTGTAAGCTGAGATCAGCAGGTAACCTTACGACAGTAAAGTGACAGACTGTCCTCGTGTGGCTGACTTCTCCATCTCCCACCACAACACTTCAGTCAACGAAACTCTCTATGGAAACAATAAAGAGTGCTGGGAAGAAAAAGGGGAGAAATTATGAAAGAAAAAGGTTTATACATTTTTTATCACATTTGCATGGCTGTCCAACAAAGTAGAGAAGCTCTGATTACAACACACAGAGGAAAGTGACTTCCTTCTCTACTCAAGGAGACATTGCTCTACTTTATCTCTACATAGCAACTATTCTCTTGCTGCTAAATAAATGCTCTGAATGTGGTATAGAGAACCTTTCATTTGGCTAAGAATATTAGATACTTACTAAAAACAATTTGGAAAAAGAAACCAAGCTCTCATCATTATTCTTTTATACATACTTTTATTAAAACATCATTGGCCTCCAACAAGGAAAGAATGTACATAATAATCATAATCATAATAATAATAATAATTAACTGAATAACATCAGAAAAAGTATTTTTCTGTTTGTGTGTTATAGTATTTATGCTTTATCTTTTGTCAATTCTTCAGTGAGGCGCTCCCTGTAGACTCTCTGCATTCTCTGACTTCAAGGCTTCAGCTAGTTTTAGAGGAATGTACAGTACAGGAAAACAAAACACATCTTACCCCCATCATATTATAACTTCTTTTTTTTCTGACGTCACTACATATTTTGTATCATTTGCTATTCATCACACACATCAACCACTCACATCTGTTCCAAAACGATTTCAAATAACCTGCACCTCCTGCGGTGAACATGGACATGTACGCTTGCCGGGCACACATACTCTGCAGACTGGTGTGCGTGTGCACGTAGACAGCTCTGGACTATACCGCCCACGCTCGGATGCCTGCAGTGGGAGGTATAGTGCTGAGCTCTGGTGCTTTAATCAGACCTTTGGCCGTAAAGTGTCACACTGACCGGCTTCCACAGAGCTCTTTTCTCAGCGGAACCAAAGACAGGAGGAAAAAGCATTCGTCTGCCACCGACCTTGCTCTAGAGCAGCACAGATAGCCGCCCATGACTGACCCGTGTCACTCTCCGCATCTCCTCTCCATCAGAGCTTCACGCTGAGTGGTCCGTCCTTTGGTGCTGGAATTGAAAGGAAATGCCACAGATGCACTGTTGAAAAAAAAAAAAAAAGTGACCTTTTTAAAAAATACAAGATGCTCACCGAGGCGGGACCAACTGTCCGTTTTTACACAACATAATGTCACCGGGCTTTGCACTGTGGAGATTGTCTCTAATAAAAGTTTGAACTTTTAAAACTTCTGAAACAATTAAAAACACAATGGCACGATAAAAACCTTTTTGACTCGATTTCAAAGTCTGCACGCTGCACTCAGAGTCAAGTGTAGGTTTACAGTATGTTCTGACAGGCAGGTGATGCTGAAAATCTCTTTTATGGTTTCACAGCAGTTCATGTGGGCTTGACAAGTGCCGAGTATCATCCTGTCATGCAGCTGATGTCTCTATCTACCTCCACTGCTGGAGCTTTCATAAAAAGCAGTCAGTCTCTAATGGCGCTCAGTCCACCGCTGGCTGGTCATGTGTCAATGACATCCTGTACCGGCGAAGGTTCGTGTGGCAAACTAGTGGCGTTGGGCAGCGGCTGCGTGTGGCTGTTCTGCTGCAGCTCTAGTGCCATGGCGTTCTGCGGGTGGGGGAACTCCTTCACCTGCCTGCGGTACTCCAGGAAGGTGGACGCCTTGGTGGCGATCGCGACCACGTTCTTTCCGACGAAGATGGTGGAGACGCGGCTGTCCTGAAACAGCACCATGTTCACGCCTCGTATGAGGATGGTCACCACGTTTATGGTGACCAAGCTCAGAACCGGGTACAGCATCATCTTCTGGGGCGACATGTGCTCCCCTTGCATGCTGATCTCGCTGAGCGACACGCAGGGCAGGATGAGCAGCAGGATGTAGCAGTAGAAGAACATCAGGCCCTCGGCCCAGATGGGCAGGCCTGTCCGCTGGGGCTCCCACAGGTTGGCTTGGATGTCCAGCAGGTCCAGCAGGTCCAGAGCCACCCAGAATAGACGACTCCTCATGTCCTCCTTCTTACGGAAAGTTCTCACGTATTCCATACTATCCAGAGCCACGAGAACCAAGTATAAGCCTGGCACACATACAGATAGTAACAACGTCAAAGCCTTCCGGGCCACCGTCTCCAAACTCTTCCTGTCTGCCTTGCAATTCTGGAAGACAAAGTAGAGCTTGATCTCCAGGACAAAGATGTACAGAAACCAGAGGATCATGGCGTATCCTCGCCGGGCGGTGCGCACCTCGGCGCCGACCCACACTGCCACGTATCGCAGCACTATGAGGAAGCATACGTCCCCTACCAGCACTATAATACACACACCGATCTTTCTGGGACCCTGGTTCTGCTCCACCAAGTAGGCGTCCATGAAGGCCATGCTGGTCATAATGACGATGGTGGTCAGGCACACGTGGCGTTTGTCTGGGGGTGGCAACACCATGGCGAGGGCACCTGCTGGCTCTCACTCTCAGTTCCCAGCTTTTAAAAGCAAAACAAAATAGTCCAGAAGGTAAAGACGGCACCGTGTCCTCTCCAAACCTTTACGGCTGGAGGAAAAAAATAAATGTATTTAAGGTGGTCTGACAGCTCTGACTCGTGTGTCTAATATTAGAACAGCACTATAAGTCGCTGCACTAATAGTCCATAGAGGAGGACGCTTATTGCAATGTAGAAGCAGAGCAGTGTGTGGAGTCAGTGGAGAGATGCTGGCTGCTGATTGCTCTCAGGCCATGTGAAAACAGGAACATCACCTCGTTACTCAACGCACTTCCATTGATCCGCCTCGGCCCCCCCGGCGTTGCAGCTAGAACCAACGGCTCTACGGCTGACACGCCATGACTGATAGTCATCCACACACAGTCAAACGGAGAATACTCTTGGAGCCGGCTCGGTCTAATGCACATGCGATGGGATTGCGGGACACGGTGCTGCAGTGTAGAAATGTTTATGGAGGGCTTTATTTCTGTACGCGACGGCGCAGGAAGCAGGAGTTGTATGCGCGCCCGTGCTGCAGCTCAGCATGTGCGAGGAATTCCTCTTCGGATACTCCTGCAGACGGTGGTGCAGTGTGTGTGGCTCCTTGCAATCCTGCAGTGTGTGTGAAGGGAAGCGGAGGAGAGAGAGGAAAGGAGTCTGCAGTGGCCGGAGGCCTCCAGCCGCCATAAATCACAGAGACAGTAGGTCAACGGCCCATGAGGCCTTGCGTCCGACGCCAGCTTCCCTGGGGGGAGGCTCTTACATCGGTTTGAAGATCCATCCTTCCCTCCTCCTCTTGCCACGTGCCAGCCTCTCCACAGCCTAGAAGAGAGGAGAAGAGGGGGGAGGGCAGAGGAAAAGGGAGAAAGAAACCTGTCAGCACTACTGGGCCATATAACACAGTTTTCATTGCCAACGGGCCACCACATATGAGGAGCCAAGCAATGTGTCAGCTTGGCTTAAATGTAGCCTGTTTCACTATCGATAGGGCAGAGTATATTGCACATGTATAAGACTAAGTCTGCTTCAGGATGTCATTACCTCTCTATGGTCTGTGATGTGTTACAAGACATCTGGATGCATAGCTAATATGCTTCGATGGTTATTATAGTCAGCATATCTGGGACCATAATACCCAGTAGTTTAATTTTGGGAGTTGGATTACTCCCAAAACTTGTAGTCTCATATTGTAGCTAACTGCTCGGCACCTCTTTTTCTTTTTACTGCATTACTTGCCAATACATTTTCTTCTAATTAAATGGGGAAAACGATGACAAAGGGTTAATTTCTGGCACATTTTGAGTCACTCTGAACACACTTCTAAACTGAAACTAGGATATTGTGATTGCAGTATGTATGCAGTAGATATTTCCCCGGAGGATTATTAGGTAGTGTTTTTCATGGAGTATCCATGGAGACCACATTTCAGCTATCTAAAACATGTCAAACTAAATTGATAATTACATTCCTCATGCTTTATTTTGCCTTCAATTCAAGCTGTACAGTCTATTTTGGCTGGATGATGGTTCAAGGTGTTCCTGTTTTGACCTGTTTAATATTCCAGCGGACGTGTTTGTCGAAGCGTCTGACGGGTTGGGTCAGGGGGGGGGGGGGGGGGGGGGGG
>NW_022280055.1:926868-953837 GCF_004355925.1 Anarrhichthys ocellatus | reverse complement strand
GGGGGGGGGGGGGGGGGGGGGGGGGGGGGGGGGGGCTCTCATCAACAGTCCAGTCGGACGTTTACGGCTCTTTCCAAAAAAGAAACCATGCAGATGCCGAGCGCTTAGCTCGCCAGCAGGAGCCCACCTCGTGCGCTCTGGCCTCGTCCATAAATAACCCAGCATGTCTAAGTTATTAGCATAGATGGCGAACACGGCTGCATAAAAAAAGAAAGTGAAGTGCGTTAATTGAGCAGACCCTTCTCCCTCGGGTTGAGTTTGGCGAGCTTCAGGAGAAACTCTAATTTATCTGTTGCTCTGTTCATTTCTGTTCGCTCCTCCTGTCACTGGATCCTTCAGGCAGAACACAAATAAATCACATTTGAGTTTCTGTCAGCTGAGGTACGTTTCAAATCAAGATATGAATCCTATAACCAAACTTGTTGTGCTAAAAAAATAGGAGCATGCATCTTCTGTCTCTAAAGGCTGTACCGAATGTACATTCGTTGGGCTTCGTAGCTTCTGTGACAAGTATTCAATGATATTTGAAGGTAACGCAACGCATCCTCCTCCTTTAGGAGCATCAGTCACCTCTCACCCTTCATTCTGTCAGTCAGTCAGTAAGAGAAACAGATCTTAGTCAGATACAAATAAATAAGTAAATATACTGTAGCCTATGCCAACATATAGTCCTGAAATAACATACATGGCTTTGTTGAGACTCTTTGTCAGTTTATCGATCCCTGCCGCTGCGTTTCAGTGGCCCGGACAGCATAGTCACACCCCCTCTATACACAACGAGGGCTGTCCATCTGAGAATAGCTCATAATAATTCATGTCGATGCATCATGAATATTGTGGAATTACTATTCCTTATTTCATCTGCTATTTTGTTTTTTTTCGGGGTAATACATTCCTACATTTGGAAAGGCTAAACACCAACAAATATGGATCGAAGCGGAATATTTGGTATAATTTTTGAAATTGTAACATCTATCTTTTTTTCAATAAATGTTGACTTTTGGTCTTTACAACACAATTATTGGGAATGTTTGGATCACACCAGTCGAAAACAATCCTACGCAGCCACCACCGGAATCTAATTATACAAATAATATAACACTAATAATATAAGTGGAGCCTAATCTTCCTAAACACTGGGTTCAAACACAATAAATAGACATGCAAATATAAAGAAAAAAGAAACTGCCCAGCATTCAAATGTTGGTTCAGAATTGTAATCATCAATGTAATGAATGATGCTGCGAACTATTCGGTACATTCCTCGTCTCTAGCCACCCCAAAATATTCCACCATTTTCACAAAAAGTGCAATGAGGGGAATTATAGTTGATACAGACTCGGATATTAATAATGTTTCGTCTAACTCCCTGCACAGGTTGAACCTGACTTGTTGGTTTGCCACAGCTTATTTCAGTATTTCTCAACATATCTCACTTTGATAAAAAGACCTGACAATTTCAAAAGCCTTCGGTGTGTATAAACATAAAATATTGATCTACAATGGGGTACTCCAGTGACTTATTATTGCTCTCCCATGAAGATATGTGACCCATATGAGACAGAGCAACAGGGAGTGCCCCACCGCCATCAACCACAATGTTAATGGTTGGGATCAACGGTGTTTCTGACATTAACAGAAGGCCAAAGCTTACGTTTGTGCTCTTGCCATTTACAGATCAGTTCAGAACAATATTTTCTAACCTTTTAGTGATATTGATTGGATCCATTTTAAAAAGCTAATCCAGAAATGCATTACAAGTGGTCCACCCCCCACTGAGTTTACTTTTTTAAACCAAAAGCTTCTATTTCACTCTCATTTTGACGAACTGAGCTCTTGATGTGAGAGTTTTAAGCATGTGATAAATAAACATGAGTTTGTTTTCAGCTGGGCTGAATCACTGAAGCAAAATGGGCTTTTGTGGTTTCTGAATGAGATCCAGAGATTGCGGAGAGGTTATTTTTCATCAGAAAATACCAGCCTTGAAGAGCACGAGCTGCATGTACCCCCAGAAAGAACATACAGAAAACACAAAGCACAGAGCTGGAATGGATGCATTGTGCTGTGTCATTGTGACATAACCTTGTGTGTTGAAGAACAAAAACAACAACGTCACAAATCAAAGGCTGTCAATGGAAACCCAGATTAAGAAGAGCATGACACGAGCCTCATCTGTAATCCGAGCATGAATTTGAATGTTTAAAACCCATTATGTAGAACAGTGCCTAAGTAAGAGATTAAATTCATAGGATGGTGATTAATTGACTGATTAGCCGAATGCTGTGGATCATTAACATGCTATGAGGAAGGCTGATCCCACATATACAGTACATCACATCATTATTTAAATACCATTAATTATATAAAAAACAACGTTGAGATTGTTTCCCTAATTAACGGATTACAGCCGGCGTGATAATATGAGAGTGCTAAATTGGATGGTTCGAACCTCCCAGGAATTATGACTACATGTTGCGAAGCATAGATCCCAAGATGTCATCGGCATGATTTGGCGCTAAATGGGCGCCCTACGAAACAAGAACCTGATGAACTTTGGCAGTAACAGACGTTCACTAATCCTTTCTGTCATATTTAAAAGGGCCTTTGTCTGTGTGAAATGATGACAGAAGTGCTCTGCATTTAAAATGCATGAATCGAGGCTGAAGATTAGCCTCGTAGAAATGGGAGAAAAAAAGAAAGAAAATAAATTGCCATTGATTTGTGATTTGACAGCTGTGACGACGATCATTTCACATCTTTGCTTGAGTTTTTTTTCCCCCCTGTGAGAGCACGGGGCTCTGTGTACTGCACGCTGTACATTTCAGCTTCAGTTACAGCAAATCGGTGTACCATTAAAAAGGCAACATGGAGTACTGTGAACCGGCAGCGCAACATGTCTTTGCAGGGGGAAGGCTATTGCTGTATAGCTGCGGCCAAGGTCGTTATCTCTCTAAGCAGCCTGAGTTTCCTTGTCAGGCAGTTACTATATTAACTGTTAGCCTCCCGTACTGGCCACAGGCTATCACATGGATCACAACAAGGACGAAGGCTGGGGAGGAAAGTGGCATTCTGCTACCTTTTGGTTTGTTTTTACAGTTGTTTAAAAAAAAATAAACCTACAAAAGGTCTGTTAGGGTCAAGGAACAAGAACAACAGGAAGAACAGTATTTTGGCACAGAATCCGTTCATTCTCTACAATGTGGAAAAGAAAATCAATCAAATGCGTATAGGTTGTTAAAGTGGTGCTTTTTCTAGGCGCTGCTTTTGCACGAAAACAGTTTCCTTTCAAGCACTGACTTATCTTAATTACCCATGTTCTTGCTATTGATGTTTGTCTTTTTTTGACTCAGGCTCAGAGCTTAAGGATAGTAAAGTCTTACAAGCTTCAAGAAGCCTTTCTTTTAATACTGAGGTGTTCTGACACTTCATACACCTTGCGAGGGCTGCGAGCTAGCATTTGTTTACAGCAGCACAGGCATTTCATCCTGCAACTGTGGATGGTATGCTCTTTTACCTGTAGGCTTCAAAGAAGACTGGGATGCTGGTGCTTTTGGGAAGCCGCGCTGTTATGCATTAAATGTATCGCATTACCTCCCCAACTCAGCTTTCACTCCATGCTTTCTGCTCTCAATTTCTAATGCCTCAACACCCCCAAGGATGATCAAATGTTTGAGTCAATGTCGGCAACACTGCAGAGAGACGGCGCAGGCCTCCAGAGTGGTCCGTTTTGTTCGATATTTATGTCAGGTTGTCTTCATTAGGGCCAGAATGAGACCCATATGTCGTCTTGGCTGCGAGCCATCTTCATCATCTCGGCAGGTGTTCTGCGCCGTCCTTTGTGTTACAGTCGGCACTCGGCTAGCTTTTGGGATAGCTGGCAGATTGCTTTGAATTCACCCAGCACACAGAGTGCAGCTCAGCACAGCTCGGCTGAGCAAACGCTTGTATACACACAGAAACGGTGTAAACACACATGCACTCACATCTACATGTGTGAAAGCTCTGACACACACACACACGCACACACACAATTTCCTTGCCTTTAAGGTTAATTACAGGAGGGCGATCTGCAGGTCATGTCTTTATCCCATCTTTCACATCCTGATAACGTTCTATAGCCACACACTGATCTCGTACACCTTGTATACGGATTACAACACAGCACGGTATCATATCCCCAAATCCTTGAATACATGTTAACACATGTCTACGATAACCAACCTGGCTGTGTTTTGAAGATGTCAGCTTGATCCCCTCCCGGCTGCACCGACCAATGTGTGTGACATCTCCCAGGCGCTCAGCACATTTCCTTAACATGTTAAAACCACCAAACTCAGCTGCCCTAATAGGGCTTAGCCTTGTCTGTGATGCATTATTCACAGTGTATATCTCCTGCGTCTAATGGATCAGTGTGGTGCTGTGTGAACAATTTCTAAACACCTAAAGTTTAGGATTTTTGTTGTCAATATTTTTGGCAGGTCACCTATTTTGTACACACCCCTCAATTAGTCGAAACACAATGCGCAGGCTGTGTGTTACATGCTGCTCTTAGATTCACATTCTCTTGTTTTCTTGTTATCGCTGCGTAAAACGCTCGTAATTGCTCACGAGGTTGCACTGGGTTAGAATACTGACGGGGATCTGAAACCAAGAAGAGGGCTGTGTTTTGTAACATTGGTTAAGCTCATTTTATCACCTATTATTGTTGGTTAAGGCTGATCCTCACTCTACTTTGCCATGTCACATTGTGTGTGTGTGATAAGCACTGAAGGTTCATTTCAGCACATAACTGTAACTAACCCAATCTGTATTCGGGCTGTCGGTGATTTTAAATAGCCGTGGGTGTTGATCAAACGCTGCCGAAATCAAATGCGCTGCACATGACAAAGGATGGATAGCTGCTATGCAGGGTGGGCTCCTATAATGGGCATTGTATAGGGTTAGTTATAGAAAGCAGCTCCAGAGCGCTTTCCTCCAACTTGGCCCTCAGCGGCAGAGACGGGGGCCTTTCAACATGACAGACAGTGTCTTTTTCTCCCCTGCCAACTCTCAAACAGCCATAATGTGCGCAGCGTCAATCAAAGTGTATTCTATATTCACAAAGCTGGGGAGAGGATCAAAGGCACCATGACACAGTGAGTCATCCTCAATGTGAAGAGCGGCCCTCTGACATCCCAGCCCGGCAGTTAGTCACTGACACGGGGGGGGGCAAAGATGACCAACATTAGCATTCATTTGAAATTGATGCTATTTTGTTTCTGGCCACCTTAAGAATGTAAGACCTTTAATCGCTCTCACTTTACTTCTGTTTTTGGTTCCAACCAACTCCTGAGGTAAATATCTGGCGTTTTAGCAGCTATGGTAAATGTTCCACTGTAGGGCTGCACCTAACAATTATTCTTTTCTATTGATTAAGTTTTTCGATTAGTCGATTAATCTAACGACTAATTTATCAAATATCGTAAAGATTTTTTTTTAATTCCCAAGTAGTACAACTAACATATAATACACCCAAAATAAATATCAAAAACCTGTCTGATTAACATTTTAATATTATATTTCCTCTAATTCACAAGGATTGATGTGGTACATGGATTCATTTAATCTCTGTATGTCACAGCAACCCCTTTACTTGATCTGAAAAATCTTTAATTTTACTTTTAAAATGGTTTCACTACGGGAGTCATATACAGTTAAGATAATCACACGCAAATGTGTTTTTGCATCAGTGTGGGATAAGGGAAATAAAAAAGCATATAATAACAAGAGTCTTTAACATTAGTCTCAGCCATTTTCTCACTCTTTCACGGTCGTTAAAGTAAACAGAAAATATAAAACGTCTGAATAACAAAGTTAGATGATGCATGGTGTACACATGAAAGAATGATCCCAGTCTCCTCCACACAGTGAGGCACACAGGTACTTAACACTGGTATTGGATCGGCAGCTGGTATCAACTGAAAGCCCAAAGTCGGATTGGAGCAGCCGCCGTCTTGACAAAGGAAGGCGCGAGTGCAGTATTGCTGGGAAAAGCCATTTCCAATCTGCAGAGTTTACAGAGCACCCTATTGTTGGGTCGCTGTCTAAAATACTACCACACTTTAGAGGATTGTGGGAAATATTTTTTTAGCTTCAGCTTGTTCTCCAGGGGACTCGCTTTGACCGGGCGCTGGCACTTCTTGTGACACGCGATGCACTTTATGCGATTCAAGGTATTTTTTAATACGTAGCGTACTTCGATGAATTGCTCGAGCCCAACTCCACGATGGTCACCAGCAAACTGCTCAATGTGTCTTATCTGCTATTTTGCGATGCACAAGTAGCGTACATTGGGTATATTGGAGCTTTCTTTGTTTGTTGCTCAAAACATCTGCCTGCTGAGGCAGGAAACAAGGTTAAGGTGACTGGTGAGAGTAGAAAAAACCCGGTAAAGTTACTCCATTTGGATAAAGTGATTCAGCATATTAAATGAGTTTGTCTGTGTTTATCAAATCCACTTTCTTTTATAAATATTCAGTCAGTTTTGTCGACATAAAAAAGTTCAATCCTAGCCATTTAATTATATAATATTATTATTGATATTTATCTAACACTGTGTACAAACACCAGGTTTACCTGTGAGTACTGTGTCATACTATTTTGATTGAGGATGAATGAAAGATGTATTTTTAAATAGTTTTATATTCAGACTTTTGCATAAATTATCCAGTGTGTTAGTGTGTATTATGATTTTAGTTACACATGTCGACGCCCTCTGAGCAAACAAATCGTAGAGAACCTCCTGTGATCTACAGAGTTGCTGATTGTTTCTCTATGGATTCATATACGAGATCTTTTTCACATTTGGTGCAGTCATTTGAGCCATTGTTCATATAAAAATATTGATTATTGCAGCTTTGAAGATAAAGAACAAGATGTTCTGCCAATTAGACATGTCGTTTGAGGTGATTGATGCTCACGTAAGAGCCTGTGGAGACCCATTTTGTCATTGTTTAAGAGGAGAAAATGATGTAAACTCAGTTAGAAATTGGGAAACACTACCACTACTGCTGCCAGTTTCAACCTCATCTTATAAAGGAAAATCCCACTCAGTTTAAGAATTATTACACGTCACACCAGTGGTCTCTGATTTTCAGTTGACCTACAAAATACATTTTAATACCCAAAAGTGCTTTAGCCTCTAATTCTTCTGTCAGCTCTGATCAACGAAATATAACCTCATCCCCGGGAAATAACCCTTCGTTTTCTTTTTTTTTCTATCAAAAAGTTCCAGATTGCAGTCAGTGAAGCAAGACCACATATAAATCCCAGCTGCATTGTTTCTGGCTTTTGGTTTTGTGACTTAAACTCGAGTAATAACAATTAGGAATTGACTGAATAATTAAGTCTGGCTTCCTTTTAATCCCTTCTTTTGGAAAAAAAAACCACACCTTCAAGCCCACACACTGATAATTGGATTGTCCCTTCAAGTGATTGTTAGACGCCCCTTTTAATTTTTCAAATTGTTGGCCACAAAAGAGCATAAAGTGCCGCAGTGATTACCATTACCCTCATCTGTACACACACACACGCACACACACACACACAGACAAATATCTGTGGCATGGCCTTGAAGCTGTACTATGGTAACACTATTACGCACTCCCCTAGCTTTTAATTCACCCATGCAAGAGTTTAACAAGCATATTGATTTGCCCATGCAATCCCAGCTCTCATATTAATTTCTCTCATGATAATTTGGATGTGTGTGATCACCCAGGGACAGAAGTGATTTTTATCCAGCGGTATTACAGGGAGATCTATTTGATCTTTGTGTCAATAACCGCCCCCCCTCCCTGCCCAGTCTTCCTTTATCCCCTCCTAAGCCTGCTCTTTTGCCATGCCTTGCAATTCCTCCTCCTGTGTTCACTGTCGCCATTTCTAATCTGGCCCACCCTGAGGGAGGAGGCATCCATACCTCATTCCAGTCACGCTTCCTTTTCTGTTTGCTTTCCATTCCACTTGAGGGTAAAATGACTTCCCAAAGACATCAAAACCTCACAGGTCCTTTCAGTGTTATCATTTCCGTATTGGGTTTACTGCAGCAAACAGTGGCTGAAAATGCAGAGTTGCACAAAAGAATCCTCTATAGTTCTATAAGGTGGTGTTTAGCCTAACTGTTAAAGCTCACTTTGTCTTCCGTCTCCATTAAACACCCACTCACTCTGCTGCTCCCGCCAGTTTGCCAGAAAGCATATGGGTGCACTGGCAGGTAAAAGGGCGACATCAGTCACCTTCATGACCGTCCTCAGAGGGGGGAAGTAAACAGAGGAAGGAGATGTGATGGAGGGAGAGGGAGAGAGGGAAGTATGCAAGAGAGCAAGGGTTTGCTGCTCCACGTGATTGTATAAAAGGCAAAAGAGATGCGATACAGGGAGACTTTGAAGTGCTGCTAATGAGCTGGGAGTTAAATCGGATAGCTTTGCAGAGGAAACAGATTTAAATATAACCAGTCAGGGACTCAGGGATGGGAGTGAAGACCAGGCAGAAAGAAGCAAAAAAAAAAAAAAAAGTCCCTTTCAACAAGTTATTCAGTCTTGCGTTCAGTCATAAAAAAAACTTATTTTCCATGAAGCAAGTGTGGAAAATCTAATGATGGTGAGAGAAATGTTTCCCATTTTAAGGATGACAGGTTTTTAAGACTGATTGCAAGATCATTTACCTTAAGTGGAGGTGTTTGGGACATTTCTACTGTATTTGATTATAAGAGAGGCTGATAGGAAAGGCAGGGGAGAGAGAGAGAGAGAGAGAGAGAGAGAGAGAGAGAGAGAGAGAGGATGACATGCATTTTACATCTGTGAAGTGAAACCAGGTGTTTGACTAAATGTTTGCAAAACTTTGAATGTGTCTCACAGGCAGGGTGTTTGCTGAAGACGACGCCTGCTTTGTATGATAATGAAATGGAAAACGATATTATTCTCAGATTTAAACAATTGTTTGCCTCGCTACTCGCTGAGGATTGTCAAATTTCCTGGCAAGTGCTTCCACAGAGGTGTGTTTGGCTGTGATCCTTCAGAAGTGCTGTGCAACTCTGAAAGACAAATGTCATGCAATTTATATTTACTCAGTGGAACTAAAGCAGAAATAATTGTACAACTGTGGTAATTTTACAAATGTTGTAAAATGCTGGACATGGCTGATATTCTCCATACGACCAGTCGTTTCCCTCAGGCCTTATAATGAGTGTTGCCTACTAAGGTTTTACAAGCATTTATGGGCCGTGCCATCGTGAACAGACTTTGGTAGCTTTTGGCATGTTGTTGTGAATCTGCGGTTTTGATGGGTGATTCATGTTGATGGCATAATTTGTCTGTATGATGCAAGTGTGAGGCAGTAGCCGTTCTGCTCTCACACACGCAGTTATAGCAGTGTTGGGCGAGTTACTTGGAAAACGTATTGAAATACTGATTACTCCCTAATGACCGCACAGACTGCACTCCTAGTCCACTGCGGGTGAGTCCTTACTACAGGGGCTGGGGTTTGAATCTGTCCCATGTTGCCTGGTAGACCTCTTCTCAAGACTGTGTGGGCAAGTGGAAACCGTGTGTGATTGACATCTCCAGTTTTATTGCAGCTGCTGTGAGGGAGGGACAACATGTACAGTTTATTATAAGGGTTGTGTCATAAATCACTTCCTATTCACTACAGTGCACTATATTTCCTGTACACTATCGTTATTTGGATGTCCACGTTCTAAGTGGGACATTTATGCAACATATAGTGAACTCAAAACCTCTCACAACGGAACAAAGAAACGATCCCAAAATGCAATGCGTCACATTTTATAGATGCAAAAATTACAGTGATGCAGCACTCGCTACTGGAGCGATGACATGAAGTGATGATGGTTACTACGCATTTGAAATCTGAATTCACTGCTCACTAGAGTCAACTCTTGAGAGTGCGTCGTACAGGGGGTAAAGGGAAATAGTCCCGTGACTTGAAGTGATATATCCATACTGTAGCTCCACCCAACATCAACCCGAGTAGAGGTCTAATTACCGGAGTAACTAAAAAAAACACCTGTGTGGGTGTGCGGAGCCTTTAAAGGAAGCTGTATTTAAACCCCCCTTCGGTTCCCTCTCAAGTAAACACTTTTAGCTCTGTCAGCACTTTTGTCGTAGTTTGCGCTGTTAGCACCGTTTGCCGCGAGCCGCCAGCTGAGCCGTCGCCATGTTGAGAAACGAGAATCAAAATGCTCCCAGTCTCGTATTTAGCACGTTTAGGGTGCCAGTGTTATAAGATATTGATCTTTTTTTCAATTATAGGTCACTTATTTCATTATGTGCACATTAAAGAAGATAATCATGTCACATGGGGTATGTGCCACTTTATAGAATCAATAAAATAATTTACGTGCACCATGAATTCATTATCGTAGGGCAATTAATTAACATAACAATCTGTACTGTTGTGCGCAAGAACCAGTGTACTCCTTAGACCTGTGTACCCAGTGGGCTTTGTCAATTACACCAAGCATCATTGACATCCGCTTTAAGATAATAGCATATTGTGGTGTTATTAATGCAGGCCTCTTCTTATCAAATTGGAAGATCTGAAGCCACGTGTCTAAAATGACGTGAACATCAGGTTTTCTGATGTAAACAGCTCTAAAGAGGCCCCCAAGCAGATGGGGCACACTAATAAACCTCTGTTATGTCGTGCTCTTCGAACAATGCCATGCAGTAATTTACAAACAACAATGGAGAGGAGCCATTAGGAGAAGCAATTCAAATCTGAGGTATTAATTATGTGACTGCGAACACTTTAACGGTGAAATGCAGCCTGTTTTTAAGATGTATGTTACATGTCAGTTGTCAACATTTTATAGGAATATGTTGCTTGATTATGAGCATCAAGGGGCTGAAATAACACACTGCAGTACTCATGTGTAGCTTATTACACCTTAAAATTTATGATAAAATAATCATTAACTGTAGTTTACCTACACTTCCACCACTCTTGACACAGTTTACACAGAGAGCATTCAACAGGCTATTTATCTAAATCATGAATACATCTACCTCTTAGTTTACATCACTGTCAAATGACTATTTTTATTTTACTGCTAGCCAGCTGAAAAACTCCTCAGCTGCACAAAAATTCAAAAAAATTGGCCTTCTCTTTATAATAGCTTGGATATGGAGTATTTATTATGTATCATAGATACAAGCTTGGATGTGGAGTGTTGCATGTGGTACGTCAACAAACAGCATACCCCTTTCAGTTGCAAGTCAGACAAGTTTTTAAGTTGCCTTGAGTGGGTGAATCTGAATACAAAAGAATGACAATTTGCAGAAAGAGCTGTCGAAAAACAGCCACATTCCAGATGTGCCAGCCAAAAGGATGTAACATGCAGGATGCTAACAAAAGAAGGCATAACTGGCGGATAACTATCATGAGTCACAGTAGCAGTTGGACATAAACCGGATCTGATTCTGTCTTTGAAAAAACGTACTGATTGGATGTTGTATTTTCTGCTTTCTTAATGGATATTAACGATATTTATAGAGGAAGTTGGAATATTTTAAATCAATTGTCAGAGGTTTGGGTGTTCTTCCGTTTTATTTTGACTTTCCCTGCCTCTTGTGTCCTGTGTGCACTTCACTTCCTGCCCTTGTCTGTTTCCCGCCTCTGTGATTGTCTGCCCCGCCCTTAATTGAACCCTACTGTGTCTCGTCACCTGCACCCTTCCAGTGTATTTAAACCCTGTGTGTCCTTTGTCTGTTGTATTACCTGATCTGCTGTGCTCTGTTCTGCCCGGGTATATGTGCATTCTTGGTATGTTCCCGCTGTTGCCCCCTTTTCCTGTTCGGCTCTGCTTTGTGTTTTGTCAAGTATGCTTATATTGTATCTTATGTTACATCTAATGGTTCATGCGTCGCATGTTTGAACAGTGCAAAAAACTGTCTCATTTCTACTCGAGGTCTCAGAAGAAGCTTGAGGGATTTGTTAAGAGCTAGAAAGTCAATTTGATCGTTCAGTAAAACCGCTTGTTTGAATGAGAACAGCCTCCGTCTGTGGAAGTGCTTTGTTGTTTAGCACGCGCACACTAACCTACCTCAGGCTAGCCTGCCCCTTCATAGGTAACAGAGTGCATAAAATAAGAATTAAAAATGCACTTTGCTGTCTTTCTTTAAATTTTTTTTGTTCGAATGTGTTCTGTTTTCAAATGTGATTCTGCCTTCGGGCTCCGCCGAGGCCTTTATTAACAGATTAAAAGTCAAAAATTAATTGAGAATTTGCAATTCATCAAAAAATGATTGGCGGTTTGGTCTCGCCAAACTGGGTCCCAAATGATCCAGGCTATGAGCTCCTATTTCAGCAATCCTGTTTTTCAGCTCAGGGAGGGAGTCGGTGGAAACACACTTTCTACTGTAGTTCTTTTTGAGGTTTATAATGTCCTTTGACAGAGGAGCCCTATTTAACTGCCTCCTACACGACACGCAATTTAGTTTTTGCTAATTATAGGGCACGTTGGTCATAAATTATTCCCTGCTCTTTAGCTCTACCTCACCCCCTCTCTTCCATCATACACAGGCAGAAACACACACACTAACCACAAACTTTACCCAACTGCTGATTTTTCACACTGAGGCTGAACGTCGCACACAATGGGATGCCAAACGCGGACTTGGGGGCTGAACAGCTGAGAGAAAAGCGAGGAGGGCAGAGCAGGCGAAGCAGTTCATCTCCCCCCCGCTGTTTAAAGCCATTCATAAATACTCTGCCTCACAGAATCACAGATTTCATGAGACTCCAGTGCCTCGGCATAACACAAGTAACGATTGGATTAATCGGCAAAAGATGAAAACGTGAAATGCATGTTGACAAGAGAGGAAGAGTAGGAGTCAGAAAGAGGCTGCACAAAAGTAGCCCACTAACAGCAGAACATGCTAGTCTTCCAATTATAATAATGAGACATTCACACAGCTGCTATATTCAGTTTACATGCGGCAGGAAAGCTTTTGAATTCTAAGGCTGAGTGTCCATATAGCAGACTGCTGCATACACTATCATTTACAATTAGCTGAATAGACATAATTATGTTGAGAAGATGTAAAACATATATTCATTATATTGTCTCCAAGGGGCTGAATGATGGGAGATCACTACAAATGTTTCTTCCTTGTCTTGCAATACGGTTGGAAGTATTTACCTTGTTCACAAATACCCCCAGTATTATATTTCACATTTTTGAAAAGACATAATGTTACATTGTGTGCGGTTTTGTCTCCTTGTGAAAATTCAAACAGGCGTAAAAAAAAGTCTGCTTGCATTAATTGCGAGCTGTAGTTGTACGTTCCCAGATGGTTGGGTTGTGGTGGTGTTATCCCTCGCCTGGACTAAGATGACTCATGTGTCAGGACAGAGTTGGACAGTAACTAGGAGAGAAAAGATTTTGCCTGAAATGCGAAAGAAAAGTTGCTGCCTAACTCTAAAGCTGCAATGTGTAATGTGAGTGACAAAAAATACACAAACCTTTCTTCTTCCTTCTCTTTATTTTTGTTTCCTATCTCTGTCTGGTCATAAATGTTGTGTATCCATGAGGGGGAAATGCTCCAATTCTCTAATTTCTCTCCTTGAGTGAGCTCACAGATCCCCCCCCCCCCTCCTCAGTCCTTCCATCTCTGCCTCCATGTCTTTGTTGATTGGTCCCTTCTGTCACAGAGTCTGTTGACCTGCGCTAAGAGGATACAACTCTGCCCTCCTCACCCAACACAGAGCTGACAATATTCTCCCGCTCTCTATTATGCCAAGCAGTCACGCTGCTCACCTCGCTCAAGGTCCATTCATTCAATGTCCAGGTGTGCAAAGCAAGGGAGGAAGATCAAAATTGAACCTCCGCAACGTCCAATTTATTTTTTGTTAATGATTTCAAACGGTAATGCACAAAGGCCACCGAGGAGCTGACCAGCATGGCATGTTTAACAGAGCACGTTAAAACCAGATTCCTTTGTTGCTGATGCGATCTATCTGATGGAGACTGGGATGTGATATTGAAAAGCAGGGCTATAATGAAGACCTGGCTCCCTGGAAAGAAAACACTCGTGGCCAGTTTCACAGACATGGATTAAGGCTGGTCTTAAACTAATTGGCCTTTTCAGCAGATGTCTCTTTTGAGAAATCTCTTTAGTTGGAGACTATGTGTGACTGGCCCCCTGTGTCTCACTACTGGACTTTCTGGCTTTTCTCTCTTTCTAAAAGCCTTGGACCAACAAGAACTTATTCTATGTACTTTCTCAACCTCTCTACCTCTGGCGAGGACTCTAGATTTAAGGCCTTAGCAGAAAGCACAAGGCGTACGGCTCCGGCTTATTCATCACGTTAAATATCCCTTAGCCTTCCGCTCCCTCGGTGTAGATTATTCAAATGACGGCTCCCTCATATTTGGAATTAGGCTGTAGACATATCTACTCATAAATTAGCTCGATCCGACAACACATTCAAAGAGCTCCCGTGATGTATGCCCTAGTGTGCCGTAATGTACTATTATTCCATTTAGAACATGCTAGTGGGTGCTGCGCCTGTGTCTGCCACCCAGATTAGAGTCATAAAACTTGGTGCCGAGATGATGTGACATTTTGCCCGGGCTGTAAAATCTCTGCAGCCTGATTGTACTTTAACACTGTAAATTCAAAGCCTGGAGTAAGAGTACCGAGTCAGGCTTGTGCATGCTAATGATATGTTCAAGGTCTGCGTATACAGTAGGAGGAGGGTGTGTCTGTTCATGATTGAACACGTGTGTGCACTATAGACTACAGTATTTGCATGACTGTGTATTTTGCCTCTCTGTCCTACATGCGTGCTCACTCGCACTGTATGTGCGCCTGTGTCAGCATCTCCCCAATCCATCGGGTGGGGTGGCGGCGGGTTGTACAAGGGAAGGAAAAAGGCACAATGAATGACATTGACAGGCAACGTGCTGTAGAACGTCTCCCCGTTCCAGGGACACTGAGCTGATCGCTGATAGCAGATGTGTGTCTAATTGCAGAGGGGATGGGCGCCCTGGATACGTCTCTGTCTCCTCTCTCTCTCCGCCTGCCAGGAAGCTAAGCCCCCTCCAGAGCCCCCAATCACTGCTTCTAATTAGAGGCCTTATCTCTGTCAATCACTGTGCCTTTCGCTCTCCTCTGTGGCCCGTCGCGTGGATAACGGGGAGACGGGGACTGGCCGGTGACGGCGCTTTGGTCACAGAGGATGACAAACTGAGATAGACGGGGAGAAACGCTAAAGGGAGAAGACAGAGGGGAGATTTGGGAGGGGAGGAGGGGATCAAAGAGGTGTGTGTTTGTATGCCTCTGCTTGTGTGCTGAAGTTTGAATGCACTGTGCTTGTGCAGGTTGTGTCAAAGTGGAGTATAAGAGAACATGTCTTCTTCTGATCCATCCATAGATTCGCTAAGCTCCTCCACTGGAGCAGTTGGAGGTAAAGTGCGTTTTGCTCAATGGATGTGGTTATCTTAGCTAAGCATACAGACTGGGGGCAAGGCAACAGCTAACCTGGCTCTTCATAAATGTAATTATTTACAATGAAGCAGCTATTTATCAATAGTGCGTGATGTCATGTACTGCATCTCCCAACCCCAACAGAAAAGGTGTGGGGGAGTATACACTTGCGTTTATATAGCGCCTTTAGTCTTCTGACCACTCAAAGCACTTTACGTGTCAACATTCCCGTATTCACACACACATTCATACACTGATGGCAGAGGCTGCCATACAAGGTGCCAACATGCCCATCAGGCTTTAATCTAAATATTCATTCACACACATTCACACACCGATGGCACAGTCTTCGGAAGCAATTTTCGGTTCAGTATCTCGCCCAAGGACACTTCAACATGCAGACTGGAGGTAGTGGGAATCAAACTGCTGATCTTCCGATCCTCTGCTCTATCCACTGAGCCACATGAATGTATTCTTTAATCTAAAAAAAAAAACATGGTATTATACTTATAATACAGTACTTGATGGACTTCTCTGCAATCCGCCATTCATGCCAGTAGTGTTTCCCTTCAGGATTTTGGGAGACTATGGTGGATTTTTTTTTTTTTTGTACATTTTTTAATTAAATGCATCAATCTGGTTCTATTGGCAACTATTTTGTCCATTGGTGGACTCAACTACAACTACATCTCAGAGGGAAATATTGCACTTTTAAATTCATTACATTTACTTAAGGATATTAATAGTTTGGCTACTTTGCGGGTTCAGATTCTTCTTACAAAGTTATAATCAGCTAACAAACTATTATGTGTTATTAAGTAGTATATAGCCTAATTATTAATTATATAAAGTAGTTTAAATTAACATCACCGTTACGAGCTGCAACATTAAAGTGATGAACACATGAATGCATCGGTAATTAAAATCCAGTGATATAGACCTAACCATGCCATTCTGCACAGTATAAGGAATATTTTGATGCTAATACTTTTTTTTACTTTTACTGAGATAACCTTTTGAATGAATAGGTTTTACTTGTCACAAAGGATTTTTACACTGTGCTTCAGTAAATATTTTAATCATAAAAATCTCACTACAGATTCGTCGTCGGTTTTCATCCATCGGCCATCAGACGTCAACCTCCATTTCCTTATAACGCATGCTCGTTTTCTGCAGTTATTTCCATTGATTACATTTTCAGTTCCTATAACCGTAACGAAGATTGAGAATTTAAGTTTTATCACCTGTATGCTTATGACTTAGAAAAATGAGATTAATAAGATTAGCACATTGCAGAGGTATGTGAACAGAAAACACGGGCAGAGGAAGGTGAGGAGTTGAGGTTAAGTAGAAGAGTATTGAAACAAAAGGACAGATGTGTGGCGATGAAGCTTAAGTGTGGGATAAGAAGGAAGATTAGGCCAGAGGTGAAAAAGGGCTTGAACATGTCCAGAGAGAGAGAGAGAGAGAGACAGAGAGAGAGAGAGAGAGAGTGAAAGCGAAAGCGAAAGCGAGAGTAGAGAGGAATCCTCTCCCTATCCCCATCTCAATGTCTCTCCATGCAGGTTCTGTCTGGGCATCCTTTCAAAATCAATTTAAGAAATTACCATTCAGCCAGTGTTCCGTCATTAGGATTTTATAATTTCATCTTCCTCCTCCAGTGCCTTTATCCCAGAGCCCCTTAGTTCATCTCTGCAGCACAACCCCGGTGAATAATTAACCGCGGCCGTGAGCAGAAAGACGATGAGCGACACAAGCGTTCTATCATTCACACACAGCTGCACACCTTCTTCGGCGGCAGCCTGCTTTTAAATCTCTCTACGGTTTTTACTTAAATCTGACGTGCCATGTCTCCCGCTCGCATGCTAACATGTCAGCACTTTGGAGACACAAACACAAGTTCTTACACACAGGCTCAGGTGGCGAATATGTCTCACACATGCACTCACATTCACCTTATCATCCACACACACACACACACACACACACACACTCTCGCTCACTGTCTGTCTCCTCTGCCCTTCCTCTATTCCCTCCGGGCATTTTAGTTGAGGAGGCGGAAGTAGGTGGGGCAGGAGGGTTTTGGTATGGGGGGTGTGTGGTGAGGGTGAGGGTGTAAGAGCAGCACCTCAACCTCTAATATCCCAACGTGACACAGAAGGTTGGCACGCCTTTCCATGGATACGAGTTGAAGTCGACATGCTGGGAGGCAGGGGAGGCAGAGCCCTCATCTGACCTCTCTCGTCTGCAGAGTAAAGCTCAAACAAGCCAGAGTGAGAGAGAAGGGGAGGGGGCGGGGGGGCTGTTGGAGGTGGGTACTGGTTAGAAGTACACCAGGTGTGGGTCCTAACCGGGGCCTATAGCCTTTAAGACCAGATGTATGCGAACATATTTCATGACAATCGATGGCTCAATCGCATCCTCTGTACTCCGGCTATTCCCAGATCTCAGAGGACAACTGACTCTTTGTTCAGCAAAGGTGTTTATTCCAGTTCCATTTGGTTAATGGGCCTGTGGTGTGTAATTATCTGCAGCAAATATATTACATTATGTTCTGCTGACACAGATCCAGCTGGCAATGTTTGCTAATGTTGTTTTGACGATGTTTTCGCATCAATATAAAATAGAGAAATTCTGTCCTGTTTAACTTCCTAACACCAGCTCAAAGTGTTTTTTTTTTTTTTTCTTTTACCATCTTATCGAATTGAGTATCGAGACTCGTGGAATTAGTATTGGTATTGACTGTTGGTTGTTTGGTCACCACTATCAGGTGTGAAGAAGGCCCAGTCAATCCTGGCTGATCTTGTCTGTGGAGTTCAAGTTGCTTCCATCTGGCTGCTGATACAATCGGCCAAGATGCAGGACCAATAGACTTCAAAACTCATTTGTCCCTGCTGCCGTTGGTCTTTTGAATAACTCAATGTGATCTTTGTATTGTATGTTTGTTTTATTGTTATGTGGGTACTGCTGAACAATTATTTGATGGATTTGGGTACATTTTGTACAGACGTTCATGTTCCTCAGATAATAAATCCTCCTGACTTTGGTGATCCTCTGTATTTTCATTTAATTCCATCAACGAGGCAACATTTTCATTTATCACAATATCTTAACAGTTGCAAGATGGATTGGAAAACAATTGTGATACAGCCATTCATGCTCCCCAGAGGTGGGATCTTAATATATTTGGTGATCCCATTACTTTTCTTCCTGCACAGCTACGAGGTCAACATTTGTGGTTCAGAGGAAAATGTGTTTACAAATGTTTGGTGGATTTGCATGCAATTCATGTTTTCTATTAACTTTGGTGATCCCTCAGCTTTTCATAGGGTCATCAAAAGGGAAAAATCTGAATGTGTCCAATTCATTGGTTTATATTGTATATCTGATTGTCCTTACAATGAGCACCCCCAGCTTCACAGAGCTGCTAGCAGGACTGTAGACTCTTGTATAAAATGCAAAGTGTTATTACACTTGCAGTTGAGTACTCGATGTTTTTAAAGGTAACAATAAATTATTGTATTTATCAGAAGCAGCTCTGGCTTCCTCCACAACCTCTGGAAAAGCTACTAACTGATTGGTTACTGTCTCTGTCTGGAGTCAGAACATCGCAGAAAAGGGAGACGTGCCAAGCAAACAACAAAGGATGCAATCTGGGAACAAATCAGGAGCAGCTGGCAGATGTGTATTTAAATCACAACCCTCAGTTGCAAGTTGGAGGAAACCAAAAGTAATACAAAGTTTAAGTGTGAAATATTCGCTATCCAGTTGGCATAATTTCTGTGAGTTGTATTGCGCAACACTTAAGAGGAAAACAACCAATTTGCAGACAGAGAAAATATGTTTGCCTAAAATAAAGATTTGTCTGGATATTCAGCTGCCGTCTTTTCTTTGGCATGAAAACAAGATAAGCCTTGGTGATGTGGCATGTGGAGATGAGTGTGTGGGTTTAGGGTGATGGTGTCAGTCTGACTGAATGCCCTGCTCTCATATCGCATACAGTGTACTTAGTCAACACTAGTTACAAGTCCGTACTAGTTGGGGCTGTAGGAAAAACTGTTGGACACATTTGGTTTTGACTGCTGCGAACTAAGTGGAATTTACAGATTGGAAGTGACACGCTATCCTTCTTAATAATGCACATTCCCCAAAGTGTTGACTAATTGAAAGCATTAAAATCTTGACACCAGTGGTTAATTTGTTTCCTTGTGTTTTATAGCGATCATTTGTCCCATTGGAAAGCTCGGATGAAACACGAGGTGATTACGCCAGCGAGCGGAGCGCAGATGGAGTTGGAGCCGGTTGGAGCGAGGCACAGGTCAGCGTCTCACACTTCCCGAAACCTCTAATGTCATCATTTGCTGACATTTGTTGCCACATGGAAATACAGGGGCCGGATGGTCGTTGCGAACAAGACCCTTTTGAACACTCCGAGACCTAAATTATAGAATTGTCAGCTTGACCTTTTCCTGTGAAATGCTGGAGGAGAACACAGTGAAATATCTTAATTAGAAAGCGATGGAGTGGCTAAGACAACACATTGATAAGGCAGAAACCACGGCTGTGGAGACAGGCTTGTAAGGAGGGAGAGGAACATAATGCAGTGTTGTTGTCGGACAATAACCATGAGTCATGTTAGTCTGCTCTGGAATGAAGAATCGGGTGGCTATCTGTGCAAACTAGTTTTTTAATACAGACGCAGAAGACTCCAAGGCCGCTGGAAGAGAAAACTCGCTCTCGACATAATAACAGTATTTCAAATGATTGAATTCATTCTATTCAATTTAAACTTCAAGCACAAACTTCTACACAAAATATACACTTGGTGCCATTTTAACAGGTACACCTGTAAATGTTATGCAATCCAATACAATAGGTCTTTTACCGAGATAATAAAGTGGTGCTGAACTGCGCTGCTTTATATTGAGAGGTGATTCTAATGTTTTGTCCACCCCATTTCATCAATGTCTTTCACCTTTTTTTACGAAAAAAAGATCCAAAACAAGGTGGTGTGCCTCATTAAGTTATTAAACATTTAAATGAGAATAAATGCATTGGATGCTTGGACTTTGCTTGACTGTTTTCAAAATGGTGGCTGGGTCTTGAGTCATCCTTAATCAACACTGACAGTTTGATCTGAGTTAGCAAGCCCCGTTCGTTGCGATTAATTGAGCTAATTTGTATAAAGTTGAATTGTGATTAACCAAATTCAGATCCGGTGAATGGTCAGTCAACTCGCCGAGCTGTATCCATCATGCAACGCTCGGCCGCATCTCCTGCTCTCCATAGAAAATAAATGGGATCCATCTTCACATACATCCACAAATCCAGAGTATCTCCACCTTAACCAGGGAACGTTTGAGATCTTTGCTTATAAGAGGACTTTACGATTGAGTATAAAACAAATAGTTTATCATTGTTATTCTGTTGACTGACTAACTGCAAAAATTGACTAATCGTTTCGACTCTTAAGTGCATAGTGATTTTACATTTACATCATAATTACATTTTCTTCAATAAGTCTTGATGCACAAAGCACCAACATTCTCTGGACATTTTCAGGAAATACTGATTTTTCTTTCCAGTACAGAATGTAGCAATGGTGAATGGTGCTGTGTGCACTTCAGGTGACATAAGAATCCTATTTGATTCATGTTTTCTTCATTTTTGTTATACCCTGAAGTGTCTAGTTTGCCTATTTTAAGGTGTTTCTTATTGTTATTAATACTTATTAATGCATTTTCTCTTCTACCTGCACTTTATTACCTTTTTCACAAATGTACTTTATCACTGTGCCAATACATACAGTAAACTGAACTCCCTCGGGGGCCTTCTAGGAATTGCTAGTGTTGTGCTCTACCCATTGAGCTTCAGTATACAGACTCACCGGTTCCCCGGTGCTGTCAAGAGGACAGACATGTCGCTAGTAGCTTGTCACGGCTATTTGACAGAGACCTTGTAAAACTCAGTGAGTCCAGTGAAGCAAGGCACCAGTCAACCTCCGATTCACCTCCTCTGCTCCTGTTGACCGGCTCTGATGTCAACAGAGTGCCAGAGCACAGCACTTGTTTGACCAATACAATATGCTGTCAGTCTTGGGCTGTGATGCAACTCGGCCCCTCGTCTGATACCCAGCCTGCACTTTGGATCTCCGTCAACTTGCATCACTGTGAGTGACTGCCGTGATGAGAATGTGAGCATTTGATTTTTGTTACACTTCAATTATTGGGGAGAGATTCATATACGAGATTTATTTTTGGGCATTCAGAGGAAAAAACCAACTGGAGGACCCAGATGCTGCCGGTTTCGTCAGAAAACTCCAGAGAGTTTTTGAGGTTTAGATAAAAAAAAGTCATTCATTACTACAAAGTTTAGGCAGTTTCGAACAGACGGACAGGGGACGTGGTTGATATTGATCTGTTGAGGCTAAGAGTAACGTTCAAAGGCATCGGGCTTCAGGGAGGAGGCTGCTCGGGTGTCATTAATTGTAAACATTTCAAAGAAAGAAATAATTGAAATGAGAGAAATCTAGGGAATGGGAGATGAGGGAGAGAAACAAAAGCCAGCGAGAAAAGAAAGGGAGAACAATTCCTGTTTTTTTGTTTGTTTATTTTTTAATTCCTCGAACCATCTCTTTTGCTCTGCTGCCAGCTCAGGATAGACGAGCGCATTTGCTGGATGATGGAGCTTTTCAGCCTCTGCAGGGGCTGCAGTCCCTGTCTTTGGCTCTGACATGAAACTGTGGGCAGCAGCCCCCCGGCCCACACTGCCAGAGCACTGTGTGGACAAGGATGAAGCACCCGCCGTCGCTTTAGCTCCGGTTCCAATAACAACACCCACATAAATGGCCTATATAGGCTTTTAATATGTGTTTGAACAAACAGGCACTTGCATCTGCTTTTGTTTGATGCGATTCAAGGGCATAGTAGTGTCTGCTTGGCAGAGCGGGCGTCCACCTGCCGAAATGCATCGCCGGGATGATAATAGCGTTTGACTTCGATTGAGGGCTTTGCGGTGGGTAAGGCGTGCATTGTTTTATCTTTGTTTATCAATGTTTTTCCCATGGTTTTTCGGCTAATTGCGGAGCAGAGTGGCTTGCAGAATGCCTATTAGTGCCGTGCTGAGTTGAGAGACAGGCCGGTGGGAGAAAAAAAAAAAAAAACTGCTCATCGCTGAAAACAAGAAAAAAACACAAGCGATGAGAATTCTCTTGTACGTTCCTTCTCAGCGTGCACAGGCGTACTACGCATGCTGGTGTGTATCAACATACACACACATAGGGGCACAGAGAAAACAGGCAAAGATAAGAAGGACTAGCCTTTTGTATTGGAGCCCACACACAGAAAACGAAGCAGTACACGTGAGAGCACATCACTCCCGGGTGCGCGTGTGTGTGTGTGTGTGTGTGCGTGTGTGTCCCTGCATTATCTTCTGCCTGTTGGTGCTGGTGTTTAAGTGCTGCTGAGAAAGAAGGAATGAAGGGAGCGAGGCAGGGTAGACAGGGAGGCGAGGAGAGATAGAGGAAAGGAGTAATAGAAGAGGGAGGAGGAGCCCTGTATCTATAGAGCCCCCCAGCCCAGCCCAGCCCAGGGGCAGTGACACAGCAGCAGCAGCTGCTTCTGTCTTTCAGAGCCCCAGTCATACGAAACAACCCCTCTTGCAAACAACTACCAGTAGCCACTGTGAACTAATCAGTCCACCGGTCCTGGCCCTCAGTTCAGCTGAGGAAGTCTGACTTTTCCCCTCATCGGGGTTTGATCTGTATCGTTGCTGACACACACACAATAGTCAACTGCAGTCTGGGGGGGGGTCAGGTTGCCCCCGTATCGCAGGGTTAATTCCCTGCCATGGTGGCCACCCTCCTGCCCCTCACAGAACCAGTGAATTTGTGGAGGGCTGGCAAAGGTCCGCAAGTGACAAACGGGAGGGGAGTATGGGGAGCTGTACAAGAGAGTATGAGACATGGTCTGTTGGATCACTGTTCTCTCTGTGTGCGCATGTGTCTGTATGTTTTTGTGGTAATTAAATCACGAGAACCTCTGTTTTTGGAAAACTGCACAAGGAGCTTATATAGACGAGCTTGGTTGCTGACTCTGTGGGCCTGATTTAATTACAAGCAAACACACATACTGTAATTACACACAACCACACCTGCATCGCACAGTCAGCTCGGACAAAGGTTGTTCAAACAGTATTTTTTTTTTTTTGTTACAGGAACAGTTTCAACTTGCTCTAATAAGCATGCTTAGAGGACGACCCAATGATGCTCCCTTATTATCTACTGCCTGCATTAAGCTCAGACAGTGCTTTAGCTGATACAACCTTCGCTCTGGCTGTTTTTGTCTATTAGTAAATAGATAAACAGTGCAGCAGGATACTGTCAGCACAATGTGTTGTGGCCATTATAATCATATTGTGATGTCCTCCATCTGGGTGAAATTTGCCACATATGTGCACATATGTAGACTGTTATCCAACTTTCTGGACCGTAATCTGGCTCGTCTTGCTTTGGGGCCCCCAGACGGCCAGGCCCTCTTGTCCCTCTAGGACCCTGATCTGAATTTAGCTGTCACTTACATGCAACAGAACAGAAAAATAAAATGTGGAACCTGTCACAAGTCTTACTGTGAATTATGATGTCTCCCATCTTTTGGGAATGCGATTTATCCCCTGAATTGTGACCTGTGATTCCCAAAAGGTTTGAAACTACAGATGGGTGAAAGAATCACAGGAAAAACCCACATCAAGGATCTTACTAAACTATTGGTCGACCATGAGGCTGCAGTACATGTCTAACGCCCTTTTTCATAATTTCCACAAGTCATTGGAACTTTATGGAGGGATGAACACCACCCTTCAAAATATATCCCCTCACTTAGTTTTACGTCACAGTAAAAGAAAGTACTGTTTAACCGCTCATTCCAAAATCTCCCGTAAATGTTCAATGGGGTTGACGTCTTACGACCGCAAAATCAGCTTATCATCGCTGTCCAATGCAACACATTTCAATTTGTCAAGTCATGTGGAGTAGATGATCGATTAATGTAGAATATGTACAACTTAGGCTTTAAACTTGTCGCTCCCTGCCAAGCTGAGCACAGTAGGGTACCTCCCCCCCGAGGTGAAGTCTCAGACCCGCTCTTCACGATGGGGCTTTTGAAACCTAAGATGAACAGAAGTAGTGCCAGCAACAACAGCAGCAAGTGATAGCATAGCTTTCAGGTGAGCCGTGTGGCAGCAGGCATGGCAGCAAAGAGTGAGCAGAGCGCTGTCAGCTTAAGTACAACGCAGTGGTTGAAAGGGTGCATTGGATACACGCGGCAGTGAGAGGAGAATGCCATGTGAGTGTAGCGGCAGGCTCGAGTTGGCTGCCTTTTTAAAATGGCTCTCAGGTTTTGCTTTATGTATCTCCAGTTTTAATGCTTTTTAATGCGTTGTGACAGAGCTGAAACCAAAGCTTGTTTTCTTACCCTTTCACCCATTCAGTGCCCCCCCCCCCCCCCCCGAGGCGTGTACGGAGGCATCTGCATTCGGTTTCTCCACTCACTTATTCCGGTTTTTCCTTTTACTTCGTCACCCATCTGTATCTCTCACAAGTGGACCAACAGAACTCCAGAGCCAAACAAGTGGATAATATCATAAAATGTTTCACTCTGAAATGCTCAGTTTACTTTCCTCACCATAATAATGTCAAATTCGAATAGATTTGATGCATTAAGTGATTGAGGATTCTCAGAGTCTGAGACTGTTAAATGACTAGTTTGACACCTCGTTGTCACTGGTACGTTGCTTCTCACTCACTTGCAAACACCCACTGTTAAATCCAAGCGCAAACACACACACACACACACACATATGCTCATGTACTGTAACCTCACAAACAGGAAGAAATGCACTCGTACAGAGACGAGACACACACTTACCATCTGGCACAGGTGCACATACTTGCACTAACGAGCCCAGAGGATGGAAATGAGAAGTGAACACATGCAACCGGGAGCAAAACATATGATTTATTTCCTCTGTTACAGTACGACCAGAAACAAGACCACTATACTGTGACACCTTCCTCATGCATGGAAGCATGTATGCGCATATATGAATTCACGGGCCAACGCACACGCGGATACATTGTTGATGCTTGTCATGCTGACAGCAGGTGTTTAAGCCGGTATACGGTTGCGCTTGTTGTAAGCCGTTTCCTGTAAAGAGCTACCGTAAAATGTGAAAATGTAAACGGAGCACACACTTCCTGTCCCTGCCTCTCGCCATTGAGAAGTCTGCATGAAAATTGGTTTACATTCCTACTTAAAATCATTATAAAGGAAACCGTCTCTGTGGGATAATATGGCAATCTAATGTTTATGGACACTTAAATCCTCTGGAGCCTCCAGCTACAGTACATAACCTTGCCCTGTTCAATCTCGAATGTGATTTTGGTGTTGGCCAAAGCCGCTGCCGCTGAACCTCGTAGCACATATACACAGCGGCAGAGCAACAATAAAATGCATGAATAAGATATGAGATCAACATAGAGATGTAACACGTCTGATTTCTGTTTGCCTTCACGCTGCATTGCCCACTTCACACTGAGCTGAGCAACCACAAAAATAGATAGATATATAGATACGCTTCCCATATGACCTTTATGAAAGCAATTATTTTGAATGTTTTATGATCTTCGGCTTCTAAAGTTAAGATTTGGTTAAGATTAAGCAGCTAAAACTGGGCAGTAGCCCCTCAATGAGGTCGTGTCTTTGGTTCAGCAACCTTGGTAGAGTTTGCACTCCAGTCCATAGTTAAAAAACAATAATTGGTTAAAGTTAGAAAAAGATTGTGATCACGGTTAAAACAAACCAACGAGGACTCTTAGTAGGAGATGGGATGCAAATGGCATTTTCTGGTTCTTGCATTGCAAGCCCCTCTATCACAAGAGAGGACAGACATTCTTAGCATGACCTCGAAGATGTTGCTTCTCAGGAAAACATGCACATGTGTCATCTTAAGCATTTGAGCAAACATCCAATGCAGTCTTTTTTTTCAGGTGAGGAATGTCACAGACAATTCAACACTGCAGATTTGTGCCAACAGTTACAGCTAATGTAAGTCATGTGCCCTACAAGTGTGGGCTTGTTGTGGTGGGGTAGAGTCATGTGAGCTATATCATTGCCATGCGTAGATATTGTAAAAAGTGGGAATAGATAGAGTGCATACATTCATGCATACAAATATGCACACAGTAAATGCATATTTGTTTGGTACAGTGGTTTAGACATCAGGGCATGCATCTGGAAAAGACGAGACTCCTCTCTTCAACACAGGCCAGGCCACTGCACTTGAGCTGATTGATTTCCCATCAGTTCTGTATCCCTGATAACTGCATGCCTGGAGGACTGCAATGGTTCCAATATTTCACCGCTATATACCCGCACAGCCACGCTCTGTTCAAAGCACCGTTCTCAATGTGTGGAAGTAGGTTTG
>NW_022280055.1:921767-926858 GCF_004355925.1 Anarrhichthys ocellatus | reverse complement strand
GACGTGTGGTAGTGATATGCCAAACATTTCTGCATGTATCGAGGACAAGACGTCTCCAACAATCCACCGCAGAAGCAAATAAACTGAGCTAGTAGCAAGAGGATGCCCAAAGCCAAAACAGTAATGAGGAAAAATCTACCTTGCAGATGGTGCAGAATGTTACAATACTGTAACACCTACGCGTCTAACTCAACACTCGCAGCGATTGGTCAAAAATCCACGCGGACAAATTTGTTTTCTCCTCTCGCAGTGTTCGCTAAAGTAACTCTGCTTTTCGAGTTGCTGAGCAAATTGCCCTCAAACAGAGAAACTGACATTTAAGGTGGTAGTGTTTTTTTTTTTAAAGCCGGATCTAATCATACATTGGTTCGCACTGTTAGAGTGTGGTACTGACAGAAAGATAAGCGTCTTATCTTCCACTCAAAGCAATTTGCTTCTCTGTAGGAATACCAGCAGTGACTGAGCTCGAGCTGTGACCCTTGCCTAGTTACCTTTCCAAATTTGTATTCTTGCCAAAGCCATTATGCTTTTGCTGTGCATGCTATTATGTTAGGATGCTGCAGACATTTCAAACAGCTCGATAATTTAAAGACCTTTTTTTTTTTTTAGATGCGAGTGTTATCTCTCAGGTAAAACTGCAGAAATGTTTTCACCGCTGCCTTGTGACATAGAAAATGTTTTTTGTTCGAGGTAGACTTGGATAAAAGCTTGATTGACAAATACAATCTGTTTTCTGGCTTCCTCAAGGGAAGCTTACGAACTGTTAATTGAATGGGTTCGATTTTTGAACACTATTTTCTTGCCTGGTTTTTAAAAACCTCTGCTTTGTGCAGAAGTACATCAAGGAGAAGTCATGGAGGAGTATTTAAACAACTATTTAAAATGTATACATGCTGTTCTCACCTAGAAAGATTGTAACTGTTCTTTGACCAATCATCATCATGTACTGGCTTTATACTGTTAAGTATGTGAAGTTGTACATCTCAAGTTAGGCTTTATTCTGGAGCTTCTGGGTGCATACACACTGTGTCTGTGTTTGCATTTGCATGTGTAGTGATTAGAGAGAGAGGCAAGCAAAGTGGTGCCAGTTTTTTTTTCTCCCCCAACTGCTGTGCTTACATTAGCATAGATCATGCAGCAATCCATAATACATGGCTCGTTAACAAGGTTGGTATTTTTGATCCATAATCAAGGACTATATTTTCAAACAGTTTCCAGAGTTAAACATATGATTGCTGCAGGCTGCTTTCCCCCTCTGCCACTCCCAGGCCACATCATTGTACAATATGGGAGCTATCGATTGGCTCTGCCATTTGGCCATCGATTGTAGTGGACGCCATTATGTCAGCGAGATTATAGCCCTTCGAAGCGCAGGGATTCTGAAGTGGAAAACCAGTGACTGAGAACCCGAGGAGATGAGCTGAGTGCTCACTGCATCAGGTACACGAGCAGCTGTGTTTCAGCTAATGACATAGAGCACATGCACAGCACAGAAGCATACAGCTTAGCGTAGCATGGCACAACCTTGCCTGGAGTAGAGCCTAGCACAGCAGAGACAGAGCACTCTCGTTTCTCTCATTTCTATCTGTGCCAAAAGGGAGCTATAGTAACACACAGGGGAGTGAAAAATCACATTGACTATTCCGGACACACAGGTTTTTTCTTTTATTGATGCGGCTCATTGCGGCCCAATATTTTCTATGACAGCCGTTGCCTCCCAGATTGTCTTTGGTTGATCATTGAAATTGACCACAATTCACTATGCAGTGGGATGAGGGGTGGGGGGGGGGGGGGGGTCAGAGGCCTGGGATGATTGGGAAAGGGGGGTTGCGGAGTGAGGAGGGTGAGTAGGCGTTCGCTGCCTCGGCCCAGCTCACACTGGCTTTCAGACCAGCCCATCATGTATTTATAGCAATATTGAATTTAATTGCGTTTCTAGCATGGGGCCTGGATTTTTAAGATACCCATAAATGGCAGAACATGAAACACTGTGCCATGAACATGTAAAGTGCACCCTCATGAAAAGCAAGTCTGGAATGTGTGTAGTGTAAAAATCTAAAGCAGAGCTCAACCTGCTGTGTCCTGGATGCCAATGAGGGCTTGTAACCGCCGACCCCGAGGTTGTATGCTGTGCCATGCTTTTCAATGTGGCACAGTTCAACAGTGCACAAGTTAGGAGATAACCCTCTGGGTGGCAAATGGCTTTTTTTTTTTTATGGTATGAGAAGTGACTCCAGATAAATGAGATGAATGCAGTGTCTTACCCTGGGCGTTTCATTTGTAACAAAGAGAGAGAGAGGCAAAAGGCAATTGTGTGGCCTGCCCTCTGTGGGGTCACTTTTCAAATTCAAATCCACAGTCTGTTTATTGGACAATAAATTGAGCATGGAAGATTCATTTGCATTTAGTTCATCATCCCCATGATATAGAGCAGCAATTTCTATAGCGTCCAGAGCTTAATAACTCAGAGGCGAAACTGGCGTATTAAAAAGTGCTTCCTTTCTTCTGGGGACACTGGAGTCAAGCCCTGTGGCAACATCTCCGCTGATTCACACGTCTCGCTTCCTCCCGCCTAAATACTTGTCACTCACAGCCTGAGCCGACATATCAGACACAGTTAACGCCATGCTGAGAGTTATCACACATTCAGTGTAATCAAAAATCCTAATGAACATCATTAAAATCGAGGCTTTAAAAGCCGAGGCTTACATCTCTGTGGGTTTACACAGTCAGCGTGTGTGTGTGTGTGTGAGACTGAGTGTGTATTAAGGGCTATCAGAGCCTGTTAATGCGCCACAGGCAAAAAGCATGGGGGTCACCTCTTATTCAAAGCAGGCCTGACTCTGGCGTTTTTTTCTGCCTTTACATTCTGAGAGTGATTTTTCTTCGTGCAAAAGAGCTGCAGCGGACAGTTCAAGGGATGCATGGAGCGAGCGAGGAAACAGAAGCTGCAGGGCACATCAATCGTCCCGTCCGGTGACCAAAAGGTCACATGTTTAATCCCAGCAACGGCTCATGTGCAGCTCGGATTAAAAGGGTGTCGAATAGATAAATTCTTGAACATGACAGTATTTTGCCAACACAGGGTTATGACTGATGCGCCTTATTATTATTTTCATTATCGACTAATATGCTGATTATTTTCTTGATTAATCGATTATGTATGTGTTTAATATCAGAAAATTATAAAAAATGCCTTTTACAATTTCTAGTCCAGCAACGATCACATGATACAAAGGCAGCAAATATTTAGAGTTCATAACATGGAGCTAAAGCATTTGTGCTTGAAAAATTACTCAATGATTCAATAGTTGCCTATTAATTTTCTAAGGAACGATTAACTGACTAATCACCTGAGCTCTCCTTATGACTGATGACTGCCAAGATGGTCAATCAAATATCTTGTCAAATACCTATTTGTAACACCCATGCTTCCATACATTATACTGGATAAACCTACAGGATCATCTTTTGGACTCACTTGGTTAAACGCATGGCAGGTGCCGCAAAAAGTCATAAAGAGGATCCATGCAGCAGCCATGTTTCCTGTTGAAGTGCCTTTGAGCAAAAACACTTAACCGTGCAGGCTATACCCACTCACAGGAAATCAAGCTGGATTAATAGCAAAAAAAATCGATGCAATGTAAATGTGTAGGTTAAAGGGGAGGAGCGCCTGTCTCGAGCTCATTATCAGACATTCAGCCTGAAATACTGGTGTGGTGAGGAAGCACGCGGGGGTCGTGAGGGTGCTATATTTTCTTAGACTCCGAGCTGCTGCCTGCGCTGGGGGCGGTGTGATCGTGTGTGTGTCTGTGTGTGTGTGTGTGTGGTGTGGGCCTCAGGACATGGATGGGCTGCTTTTTCCGCGCAGACTGGAGGCACGAGCCGCTGCTGCCTGGGCACGCGCTGACTCCTCCGAAATAAACAGCTGCTTTAAATAAAACTGACGAGAGTGAACGGAAGCTGGCTTTATAGGCTAGACAACTAATGATGATGATAATAGCATTAATCATAATGTTAAGCGATTACTTTAGCTCCTTTGCCACGTCAAGCTACGTGAAATAGAAGGTGACAAAATGCCAACATGTAGTGGTTTAACACGGAGATGAGCGGCGGGAAGAGTCACAAACTAGACCGTTAAGTGGCAGCATTGATGACATGTTTCCTTTAAACTTACAGGCTAAGAAAGGCTGAATTGGTTTATTTTTCGGGGAATTCATCCTACACTTATTCCCATTTGTAAGGTCTACCTTGTAGATCTATCCTGCCTCGCTCCAAAGCAGCGTCGAGACAAGTCGCAGCACGTTCAACAAATTGTGGAAGAGTTTTTTTCTTAGCCCGCTGTTTCCGACTAACATGAAGACGAAGGGGGTACAAAAGCTGCTGTTAAACTCAGCTGGCTTACCTCCGGTGGACAGTTAGTCGCTGTCCCTGGTGCTGAAACGCTTAGTCTCCGTCCAGGGTGCTGATTATCATTGCTGGCTCCGGAGACGCTTTGTAAATCCGCTGCGAAGAGGCGTCGAAAATGCCGGTCCAAAAAACTGCTGCTTCCGCCGTGAAGTTACGTTAAAGAAAATCCCATACCCAGCCGCGTGTCCGACACAACACAGACAGCGCGAGATATAGAGCGACCGTGGCTCAAAATTATGACTTCAAATGTAAACGGTGGATCTTAAAAGGGCAGCTCGCTGGCTGAGCCGCTTTGGCAAGTGTTACTGCTGAGGCTTCTTCGCTAGTTGCTCCGGATCTCTCTCTCTCTCTCTCTCTCTCTCTCTCTCTCTCTCTCTCTCTCTCCCATATTCTCCTGGCTCTATCAATCACTATTCAATTCAAATATATTGGAGTGACAAGAGGGAAACCAATAGCCCCCAGTATCCTGTAAGCTACAATAGACATGAGCAAATGACTGCCAATAGTTAAACAGAAATAATTTGGAATTAGCTTTGTTGGCCTTGATGTGATAAAGAAACATTCAATCTAAATTAATGCAATTGCACTGTGCCAAAAAAAATTTGTGTCCCTGCTGCATATACGTTATAAGATGAATGCAGATGTACATTTTCTCTCTCTCTCTCATACTGGCACAACGCC
>NW_022280055.1:889704-921667 GCF_004355925.1 Anarrhichthys ocellatus | reverse complement strand
CCCCCCCCCCCCCCCCCCCCCCCCCCAAACACACACACACACACACACACCAGGGAACTGAATTGAATTTATGGGCAATTTGCTTATGTAGAAGGAACAACCATCTGTTCCGGGCTCCTCCTGCCCCGTCAGTTTGTCTATTGTTTTTAACAGAGCAACAGTTTCCCACATAATATTCAGTGGTAAGTTATCGTCAATAACAGGGATTGCTCGCATAAGAAAAAAACAACTATGTCATAATTAATTTGGAAATGTATCACAGTATTGGAGGAATTAGTGATGTCATAGGAGAAAATACCTTTAATAACTATAACTACTTTGGACATGTATAAGTAAAGGTTGGTGTATAAAGGGATATAAATGATGTCCTCATAGGAGAAGTAATAACTGTTGACAAATACTGTACATCAATAAACAGTTAATAATGCCCTTATATCTGCTTACAACAAAGGTATTTCCAAATTGACCTGATGGTGCATGGCGCTTGATCAAAAGTCAGGGGATCATCAAAGTTATTAGGCTTCATCCTCTGGGGAACATGCATGTCTGTAAAAAGGTTCATGGTAATCCATCCAATAGTTGTTGAGATATTTCAGTCTGGACCAAAGTGGTGGGCCAACTGTCCGACCGACTTTGCCATCCATAGAGCCATGCCTCTAGGGTGCCTAAACATATGCATGATTAAGGAAACCCACTGTTGAATATATGAAGGCAAATCACTGTCAAAATCCGAGAGCGTAAATGAGATCCATGTGCGCGTGAAAATCAAACAGCCGCGCGCGTATTTTACTTTGACGAGCGCTTTTACGTCACTCCGCGAGCAGAATTCACTCTCGCGCGAGCAAAAGTCGCTCGCGAAACTTCAACCCGCTCGCTCGCGAGTCTTTTACCTGCTCGCTCGCGAGTAGTTTTTCTTTTTGACAGTAAGTGGGCGGACCCAGTCGCTATTGTATCTCTACATCTAATTGGTTACAATCCTCGTGATAAACCGGATATCACTCTGACGCAGACGCTAGGTCTGATAGAGGTGGTTTTCAATCGCCACTAAACACTACTCCACTACATCTCAGGATGTTCTACATTTGTCTGACAGGTTTTGTAGACTGTAGAGGCTGATGAAATACAAATGATGTTAATAGAGTTGTTAAATACAATAATTAAAACTGTGTTAAAGTCAAGTTGCTCAGATTGGTTTAAATTCCCTCCATCACAGACAATGTGTGTTTGATACTCAAACCTCTTGTGACAAACAGCTCAAAGAAACTCTTTGATCTTAATTGATAAAAACATGATGTGATCATATTTAATCATACTGTTGTGTTTACAGAAGAGATATAATATAGTTGTATAAAATATGAGCAACAATTTGGACCTGCTCAAACATCTGGAGCCAAGATTAGGGACCACTGTTTGTATATTAACTGTTAAATCACTGACAAGTAATTAGTGGAGGAAAAAGTATTCAGATCCTTCACTGCAGTAAACGTACTAATACCATACTGATGAAACAATAATCCACTACGAGTAAAATATCTGCATTCAAAACCTTAGTCAATATTATCAGCAAAATCTACTTTAAGTGCAGAAAGTAAAAGTACCCATGCAGTAAAATGTACATTATTTGCCCCTGACCTGTAGTGCAATCTGAAAATCTCCCCCTAGCGTCTGCGTCAGAGTGATATCCTGTTTATCCAAAGATGAGGATTGTAACCAATTAGATGTAGAGTTACAATGGCGACTGGGTCCGCCCACTTACTGTCAAAAACAAAAACTACTCCCGAGCGAGCAGGTAAAAGACTCGCGAGCGAGCGGGTTGAAGTTTCGCGAGCGACTTTTGCTCGCGCGAGAGTGAATTCTGCTCGCGGAGTGATGTAAAAGCGCTCGTCAAAGCGCGGCTGTTTGATTTTCGCGCGCGCATGGATCTCATTTGCGCTCTCGGATTTTGACAGTGATTTGCCTTCATATGAATAGCTGAAATATATTATATTCTACCATAAAACATTCAAATACCATCAAGTAAGACAAGGACATAAGTTCACGGTTGAGTGCAAGGACGCATTATAAGTGGCTATTTTATAGCAATATTATAGGAATAATGGATGAAAATTAAAAAGGAAAAGGTCACTTGACATCGACAGAGTATAAATATGTATAGGATTACATATGATGCCAAAGACGGTGAATAAAACCCACCCAAGCACACTGTAGAGTCCCGGTCAAAGTAATATTAATATATATATATATATATATATATACACACACACTACATATACTTTTGCATCAGGGATTTGGCAGCCCCCTTCCCCATGGAGGCGAGGAGTCTGCTCTGTCTCATTAGCTTTCAAAACCACATCTATAGTGACTGCGCCCAGCTACTTCAAATCAAGTAGGCACAGAAAAACCCTTCTGCACTCGCTCGTCAGTTTAAAGTAATTCAGAACCCACACATACTGGTATCACATTAAATGCAATTTTCAATGATTAGGGTTTTCATAAGGCAATCAGTGCCGATTAGACTCGGAGATGGACGGAGATGTGAGGTGACTGTCGGAGTGAGCTTTGATGGGGGAGATCAGAAGGTTAGTCCTCTCTGTCTGAGTCAAAAGTGAATGTAGGATGAGAGGTGTTAAATATTGAGGATCACCCCCCCCCCCCTCCCCCCTCTGTTAGATCTCTAGCTCCAGCTTCAACGTTATGTAATGATTTTTTTTCTCCTCTTTTGGGTGTGTGAGATAAAGATTGTCCTCAGGCAGCCAAGGAGGGAAGGGTTGGCAACATGATTCATGCTTTCATCATACAGGGGTGAGGCACTACAGTCCACTGAGGCTACCTGTGTGACTCAAGCAGGTTTTAAAGGAGAACTATGTAAGATCACGCCTCCTGCTTTAAAGAAATACGGAGCAACGTGTCACCTCTACTACTGGGTCCATATTGTTTAGATTTATAGATATCAGTTATGGGGAGAGCCAGGAGACCTACCTGCCAGGAGAAGTGCCGTCTCTGGGAGATGGACCCAAATTCAGCCGGCACAAACCCCAGTACCGGTTTGCTGATTCGGCAAGGGCAAGTCATTCTTTCGTTTCTGTCGTTTAGGATTTAATCTCATGAGCAAACCATCGAAATGCACACAGACCCTGTACCTTTTTAACGTGATTGACAAGCCCTACCTTTCGTCTTCTCATGTTGGACCAACCTGTGTCTCACTCCCAACTTGCTAAATACCGCCGCCTGGTCAGTGCCCAGAGAGAGAAAACCTGCTCATGCTGGGTGGGAGGGGTTGATGGACGGGGCATTGAGCATTCTCATTTCAGAAAATATCTCTATCGTCTTTGACACAACGTTAACACCTGTAACCTTTTCACATTCTGTTGATGAAGTTTGTTCATTTTTTGAATGTTTTAAACTATAATTCTGGCCGTATATCTTACACGTTGCCCTTTTCAAAGTTCCTGAGAAAACCACTAAAAATAGTACAAATGGTTTATGTTCTTAACTGAGCATTCAATAAAAGGAAGCAGCAGTTGTACAACAGTACAAATCTTACTTACCGTCTTACCAAATCAATCTTTGTATTCACACAATTCCAACACCTTCTTGTGTGCTAACTAATTCACTGTATCACGTGGTGGAAGATCCTATTAGGGAACTTATCTCTGGATTCCTCATTAGTCTCAATTAGGCAGCATGGACTGATACAGAGTTATTATGGCCATTTACTGTACACCAGAATACATTTATTTTATCCTTATGAAACATTATCTGGAATGTTTTACAACAAATATGCAAGTATAGCCAATAAAGTAAGAGCTCGAGTGAGATTAGCTACAGACTTTGCAACACATCAGTTTCACAATCATGATTAAGATTACTGTGAAACCATGTCAACGCCGAATGTAGGGTCCAGACTTTGTGTAACAGGAATTCAAGTGGATCAGCACATGCAAAGACAAAGTCAAAAGCTGTGGATACATTTAGCACATATTGCCTTGTAATTTACAGTGGCACAGCGGCTAATGTTGTTGGCCCTGCGTACATAACAAAGGGTTTGGTCTTCAGATTACATATGCGATGTTTGTAGCCCAGTGATTAGCTGTGTGAACTTGGGACTCTGGCTGTTGAGTAAAAAGCACATTTCTACCAAATTGAAACACTTGAATGAAGGAAAAGTGCCTCATAATTGTACTCAAGCACATACTGTAAATGGCTAATTGCACTGTGCTACATTTCACCAAAACAAAAAAATATTCACACCATGATGTTTAGAGGAAAACATAATTGCAAAATGTCTTCATCATTTATCATCAGAAATGATTGCAGTGTTAGACTAAATGAAAATAATAATGTATTTCAGTTTACTGTAGAAGGTTGTCCACAGTCCCATTAAGTTGTGCAACAGCAAACATTTACTGTCTCTGTGTCTCAAAGTCAAAGTATCACTAGTTGAGTAGTTTATTTAGATTTTCGGTCCCTTACCGTGCAGTTTAAAACATCAATTAATTAGAAGACATGCAAGCCTTTTGCCACATTAAGTGTTATGTAGTGATGAACTAGAGTGAACCAGCTGAGATAGTATTCATATACAAGTAATATTCAGTCTGATTTCAATAATTCAAACACAAGTCATCCATAGCTCTTGGTTTGAAAAAGTAGTTTACTCCTCAAAATCAATTTCGTCTTTACTATAATTCTAGATTACGAGACTGAAAATTGAGCCCAGTCACGCGGAACCACTTTTTAACACATCTATTGATTTCACTTGTCCATTTATGTTGCTGCTAAAATGGTCCTTCATTCATTTTAACTAGCACACAAAATGATTTAACATTAACTAAATTAAACAGAACTGCTCTGTTTACTGTGTGCTTTTTTGGCAGCAAATGTGTAATTTTCATGGAACCAAAGTCAGTTTAGTCAAATATCTTCACTATTTACAAAACTTTTCCTTCTTCTGAAAACGCCAAATGTTTTTGTCTGTCACAGTAATCGTCATATATTCAGAAAGAGGTGATATTTTACTGCTTAAAGAATTAAGTTTATTGGCTCTCTGCTGACATATTATGATAACTTCAGTTGGACAACACAAGTCTGCTTCCAACACGAGTTCTCCCTTCGGGTTGTTTTCTTTGCCTCCATTTCTGTCTCTGCAACACAAAAAAGCTGTGAAGAAGCTGTAGGCTCTGCTTTTCTTGCACTTACGTGCTTTAAATATTCTTGAGTGCTGCAGCATTTGTGCATTTTTTACTCCTGACGCACACACTGTCACAGCTGCAAGCGACCCCCCCCCCCCAGTGACCAGAGGCATTGAAGCCATGGTCTCCCCTGGCCTGGCCTAAATTTACTTGGGTTTAGAACTTGGGTCAAGCCCCCAGGAGCCCAACAGAAACTGATAAATAGAAGGTTAGTGTTTCAGTCAGTGTGTTTGTGTGGACAGCAATTCCAGCCTCCATACCCATCTGCCACTGACCCTCGTTTTGCCAAAAGACCAATTGCGATTTGTGGCCACCAGATTAGTCTGTGGTGACATAATGATTTTGTCCCACATAAGGGTGATTTGACATGCTCTGCTTGCCTGTCTGTTGCTTGCAGGCTCTGCAATCCGGCACTCTGCCTCTGCCTCATTACTGTCCAACACATCAGGAGATGGTTCCTCCGTTTGGTGCACATTCATGCGCGTGTACGCGCCACCACATTCACACAAATCTTCTGCACTTATATGTGTCTATTTTCATGCAGCTCTTAGTGTGAATCTGCTATTTGTTCTCATCTGCATGATTTCTACTTGCTTTCCATTATTCATGTTTTCTACACACACAACTTGCCTTTTCTCGCTTTAGGGCTTTTTCTCATGTTAATCTTTTATTTTCCCGGAGCTTCCCTTCTCTGTTTGCTCTGAGCAGTGCTTTGATGTCATGGTGCTGGCCCAGCCCAGCTGTCTGGACCAGGTGAGTTGGGATTTCTTCTTAATAACCCTTTAAAGTACTTCAATTCAGTTGAACTTGAATGCTTTCCAATACTCTGAATACATATACAACTTAAATTATTTGTGTTGCGCATGGGAACATTTGAACCAAATCAGAATAGAGTCAAATAACTATTTAATAAAAATAAAAAAAGCCCAAAAGCAAAGAAACAAAACCTTGAAATCCCCCTTCAAAGTGTCCTGGTACTTTACTTTTTGGCTCATTATAATCAATATGCACACCAACATCACCACGGATTGATGTTTCTACAGCACTCTTGTTATTTAGGATACCTAATAAGGTACAGTTGAAACTTTAATAACCCCCATGGGGATTTTGGGCAATGCGGTGTAACAAAATGTAGCAATGCGGTGGAAGGAAAGGGAAGGAGGCTTCAGCGCTGTGCTTCTCACTTCTTACAACACAATGCACAAAGTACACCCTCTCATGCATAATGATCATGGAGGTATACAATGTTGAGAATATAGATTTGTGCTGAAGATAGCCATTTACAGATTTCTGTTTGGATGTCCATGCATTTTGTACCGCTCATTTTCACCTCCATGTGAACTTCTTTCATGTCTTTTTTTTTTAAATTGTCTTTTTATCAAAGGAGTGATAGAGGACGAGAGATAAGAGGAAGGTGGCAAACACGGTAAATCATTCCAGGTGAAAGTGGCTGGAGTGTAGGCGAGGATGCCTCCCTTCCCCTGCCATATACACCTCCTCCTGCCACCCCCGCCTCCCCTCTCGGCCTTGTGCATCTCCTCATGGCTCACTTTCATCTGCGCTGCACTATAAACAGAGCTTCTTACCATTTCAAAGCTCATACCTGTTACGTCTCTCCTCTCTCGCCTCCCATCTGCAGCGGCGTCAGGCCAGTGGGACTGGACCTGAGCGCACAGGTGGTGGGATTTGGCCAGGGGTATGGAGTGTATGAGGGATGATAAAGCACCGAGAGTGAAAGCACAGCGACATTCAAAGTAAAAGAGAATTATACGTAACGTATAAAGCGGTCCCCAAACTTTTTTGCTCCACGGACCGGTTTCATGTAAGACAATATTTTTCACGGACCGGCATTCAAGGTGTGGCGGATAAACACGACGAAATAAAATGATACGATCGGCATGAAAACAAATATAAAATGAATAAAAAAATACAACTCACAATAACGCTGAATCAGTGGCAGCCCTGAGCTTGTTTCTCTGCAACGGGACTGTCCCATCTGGGGGTAATGGGAGACAATGACACCCAAAGTCTGTTCCTTATGTACACTCTACTTCGTTTTGTTTTGATTGCCGACACGTAGTATCCTTGGCTTGTTTGTAGTCAACAGATGTGTAAATGCGGGAGGATTTCAGTGAAATATGCGTGGATGTGGCAGCATGTCATTATGTGTGTGTTAATGCATTTGTGTTTGCATTTATTAGGCAGGCATTTGGCATTTGGAAGCCAGCTTGGGGGCTTTGAAGCATATTGTGTGTGTTTGTGTGCACAATGATGTGTGTGTGTGTGTGTGTGTGTGTGTGTGTGTGTGTGTGTGTAAGTGGAGTAGTGCATTAAAAGCCTGCCTGGCACACTCTGCAGAGAGCCAGGGCGCCTGTTCCAAGATAAAACGAGACTTCGATCAGCTTGTTGACTTTTTGGCAGAATTAGCTTCCTGAAATATAATTTGCATGTTGATTGTATCCAATAAAGCTCAATGTAAAAAGTAGCATTGTTTATTACTGTCAAGTGACTAATATCTAGCTCTTCTCGCACATATGGCTTCATGAATATGAATCCTTTGTTGCAAAACCTGCTTTGGCTGCGAGTAACTTTGCCGGCTTACCAACGTTAATCCTTATTCATATTTATGGCCTGTTGTTTTATGTTGTTTTTTTCCATTTATTTCTTATATACATGCTTTGGGCAAGATAAACATTTCTTGTACTGTGCTAATAAAGAAAATGAAATTGAATTGCAGGGATGCAATTGAATGGACGTGTAGGATGAGAGTGAGACTGAGGGGAAAAAAGGGAGGGAGTGAGATTAGAGCAAGTGAATGTAGGGGGAAAGAGAGAGGGATTAGTGGAGGGCAGAGTGAAAGAGAGAGAGAGAGTATTGCTCTGCCAGGTGAGCTGTGAGGTGAGCCAAAGCCTTCAGAGATTATAACAGGCCGGTCACAGGTCAATCAGTGGGACAGGTTGTTTGAAACTGTGAGGCTTTTCACCTCCCACAGCTCCATCACTATAGTGACCCATTGTCAGCTTGTGGCTCATTACCTGTACTTGGATCAGCAAGTTCTGAAACAAGTTGCTGAGGAGAGAGGTGGGCAGCTGATTGCAGGGATGTTGATGGAATGGTGTGGAACGGGATTCATGGGTTGTGGTTGGGAGGGGGGGGTACATGAAAAGAGAAGGGTTCGGCTTTATTTGTTGTAGCTGTACGTTCTAGCACAACAGATGGAGGACTAGAGTAGTTCTGCTCAGAAAATGTGAGGTTACGAGAGCTTTGCGAGCTGAAAGGAGAGCTGACCGCCCTGTGTTTACAACAGAATTGTCTCACAAAGCCCCTTATTTGTTTTCTGTCGGCATAGAGCAAGTCTCAACGGTTGAAATATGTAATCAATTAAATTTAAGCTTTTGTATTATGCTAGTGGACAAAAAAGGGACTTACAGATAAGGCTGGCACTATTGTGTGTGTTTTCTATTGTTAGCAAATCCAATGAAAAGACCAAAACCAACAATGTGTAAGTCCGTCCCTCAATACTCGTGCCTCCCCTGCCCTTTCTGTGACATCAGCCCAAAGCCCATTCATTCTTGCTGCACATGAAAATCTTTAAAGTTCCCCTCCAGACTTCTTTTGAGACATATGCAATTAATCTCTTCGAAATCTGGTACGGTAGCCCAAAAAAGTTTGATGGCCTTGTTAAACAAGGACTACATTTATATGGACTGTTCACAGATCAAAAATACCCATTTTTCCTCTTACCTGTACTGTTTATCGATGTAGATAAGTACATTTAGCCTACATTACTGTTAGTAGATGCAAGCTTCCTTCTGTGTGGTGATACAGTTTGCGGGTTTAGTTCAGTAGAAAGAAAAGTTGCATGAAACTGCTCACATCAAGGTCTTTGAATTATCTTGAGTAACTTGAGTGAATGATTTCTGGAAAGAAACCTTGCTTTTGAGTTTTTTGGCCCTTTGAGCACCAGCAAGGTGTAAATAATTCCATTATATTCAAGTGAAGGCAGACATCTCTACTGCCTACACCTCCACAACTAGGCAACTCATGCCAAAACAGATTGAAACATAGCACTACAGGTAAGTGGAAGCGGGTGAACTGTCCCTTTTAACATCTGGTCCTTCTCCCACACAAAAAAAATCCAGAATCTATGACTATGCAAATACTGTTCAACAGTTTAACTACTGGGAACACAATATTTCCTCCTGCACTGAGAAGTCCACTGGTGCCTCACTCATGCAAATTGCATATTGGAGTAACGTCCTAATCTCAGATTGAAGTTGAGTCGAGTAAAACGTTTCTTTTTGAGCAGATGTGAAAAGAAACTCTGCACAGTTAAGTTTAGACATCCAAGTGAAGTAACAATAGGCAAACGTATTTTTTTGTGTGGAGGGGGACTTTAAAAATGGGTAGTGAATGTATATTTTCATTTGCAGTTTTTCTGCATCTGCAGTTTTTTATCCTACATTACTTAGCAGGAGTGAATACTGTTTTATTTTCAGCCTGTCTATTTGGCCCCACCAGGACGGTGTATGTGTGTTTGATTTAAAATAAACTACAATGACCATGGTCATGGTAATGAAAGAACTTGTCGCCCTGTGATACACAGGTGGGTTATGTTGCTGCATGCCAATTAGCTGTGGCAATCCCAAACTGTTCATTTTCCCTTTTGTCCCTGGAGGTTAGTTTGATCTTTTGTCGACTGTTTCTGTTTGTACAGTAAATGCAGTTCATCTGTCTTTGGCATTTGTTGTCATGGTAGCTGAGATTATGCCCTTGATATTATTGTAGCTCTGTTGTTTATTGCCATGCAATATAATGGCTTTAAAAAGTCATTGCTTAACTGCAGTCCTTTTCTGACGCACAAAAGCTGCAATGAATCATGATTCAAGATAATTTAGCTCACCTACGACTTCAGATTTAGATTGACATCATTTAGTCTGTCACCTGTATGTTTCACATACAAGCCACAACAGACACAAATTTAATTTTCAGAGTGAAGTTTCCTCACCAGGTTCCCTTCATGGCTTGGCTTTGTCTAGAGGTCTGCCTTCATTCTGTATGTGGCTTCAAATAAAGTCAAGGACACCTGATGAGAAAATCTTGAACACGCATATTATAGATTATTTACCAGTGAACGTAAGTCTTATTTTCTGTTCTATTTGGTTCGAGATGGAGTTATGTTGGAGCAGAAACGCACATATAAATGCAAGCTGCATACTGAGAGCCGTCTGGAGGTTTTGGTCTCTCTCTCTCTCTTTAATAGTATTCCTTTGCTTCACATTCTCTGGAGCTTCACACACAGTCCCAGACAACTTGTGCGATCAGCCTCCAGTGGCGTGAAGGTGAAGCCAGCTAAAAACCCTGACCCGAGCAAAAGGCAGGCAGCGTGCTGATATGATTGTCCCATTCTTAGCGGACCATGATATCTTTGCAGTGATGAAATCTTGTGTAAGACAGCTCAAACGCACAGTTCCCTCGTCATTACTAAGACTAATTGGCTTTTGCAACAGGCTTTCATCTCTTGGATTGATGCTGTTTCTTTAGATTGACACTCAGATTGCAGGTTCGCCTGGAGGTAGGAAGACTGATTAATAATTTGGCTCGAGATGTAATTAGTGTGTCTCTTTTATTACTGCTGAGGGGCTGCACAGCACTGAACTCCGAGTTGTTTAACATGTATAAGAGGTGACTCGCTAGGCTTAAGGCATTTATGCTGAGATGGCGATGTGTATGTTACAGGGAATGATATGTTGAAAGATGTAATTCAGCTGCCTTTACATGGATATTACTGTGAAGCCATTAAGCCTTTAATTTGTTGTGAGTGGAATTCAAGTAACGTTTGTAACCGGTCTTTGGGCTCTTTTTAAAAGCTATTGCACATGGCGCAAAGGCATTCAGGTCCAACTCCACTTTTGCTAGTTTAACAGTGCATAATCTGGGCACAGAGTGAGGTTTAAAGGGCAAAGGGGTAGTATTTATTCTCCTAATTAACCAAAGGTGTGTTTTGGGTGTAACATGAATTAATCCAATCTGATTGTCATCTGCCATGCCTTCACATGGCGCATTGCTATTTAAATGGCATATTGGATAAGCGAGCGTCTTTCTGCTGTGGAAGCGGATCTGCTGAAGCCCAAAGTGAAAGAGCACGAGCAAAATGTCGACAGGAGACACCGCCATCTTCCAATCCTCTGTCCCATCAACAAATATAGCAAACTATTATACTGAGAAGGAGGAGCGATCCTGTGCATCGTTCAGTCTGAATGTAGAAATTAATGTTGCTGTGTGCAGTGCAGTAGCAGCTCTGTGTGGCTGCACTACAGCATCGCTTTGAGTTTAATCCTAACACCAGCATGCTAACATGCTCGCAATAACAATAGCAAAGTTAGTATGTTCGCATGATAACATTTGCTACTTGGCACAAAACACAACGTACAGCTGAGGCTGATGGAAATATTATTAGTTTGTGGGTGAACTATCCCTTTTAAAGTTACTGATTCTCAAGTGACTGGTCAGCTCTCATTTGTGTCACTGCCTCGCCACCCAAGCTGTACTGAAGTAAAGCGAAGTTAGAATATATTATTTATTATTATTCTTGTTCTAAACTTAAAAATGTATTACTAAGACTATGTTCTTCAATAATAAATACTTTCTGTGGGGATTTACATTTCAAATGGCATCCAGTGAGGATGCATCCCAGTATTAAAAGTTAATGTTATGATCTTGCAAACCCATAAATTAGGAAGGCAAATCAACAGAGACTAATTACATATTCTAGAGGAATTACACCCTAATAAATGTCTATTTCATTGGATTCCTCCCTTCATTTGTGAGTTTTATAAACTCAGGGCCTCTTAAGTTTGACAGCAGCTTTTGATTTTAGACGCAAAGTCAAGTCATGTCCAGAAGTCATGAGTTAATGAATTTTATTGACTCTGCAGCTCAGATTTGCTTGGCTCATCATAAATCGTACAGTTTGATAGCAGCAAAATAACCTAAATGTCTCTTATTTTATTTGCCCATAAACCTTAAAGTAATGTTAACACCCAGTATAATAAAATCTTGTTCTTGCACCAAAGCCCTTTTCCAAGACATCTTAGTAATAAGGGCTATTTGGAATAATGAAATGTTTAGAAATCATGGTTCTCAGCCCAATTAAACTATGAACCTTGCCCGCTTCATGAATTGTTGTGCTCAATCTAATTTGTGGTGTAAATTTTATTTAATTGCATGTGTAAACCACAACAGCTAATCAGAGCAATATGTTTTTTGCTTCTCAACATTATTTTTATTCATTATGCAAATCCAGTCACGGAACAGAAGCTCAGACAAGTTGCTGCTTAATTAATTCCACCTATAAGAGCATCGATGCAGTTAAAATAGTGTCAAAGGTCCAATGGGCTGGTTGAACAGATGATGTAAGAGATATCAGGGTGGTCTCTTCACAGAGTCTCCAGGCATTGGCATTAATTTATGCTACTGGTTTACTGTACACATACAGGGCGATGTCATAACTGCACGTGGTTGCAGGTGAAATCATTATAAGACAATAAAGAATGGGAGCAAAGATGTGAGGGCTAGATAAAGGACAGCAGTGCAAGATAAGCTGCAAATGGCAGATGGGGAACATTGATGTGGAAGTAAAAGAGTGTAGAGTTCCTTGTCATACTTGCTTCATCACGTGGAGGATTTTGACCTTTATGTCATGTCTCTCCTCTCTTTGACATTTCACACACTCATTCTGGGTAACTTTGTTTAAATTATATATCCACTATTTGTAAAAGTTTGGATGCAGAAAATGTCTTAAGCATTTAGTCCCATCTCTGCTGCAGTGGTATTTTTCCACTGCTTCTCTCAGAAGTTGTCTCTTTTTCTCTTTTTCTATTGATGAAGTTGTATTTTCTGTAGGCGCTGCTGTTCACTTGAGTCTGTTTATTCATAACTGTAACATGAAGTACCTGCTGGAAAAATGAAATTCATTTCTCTTTGTTTGGCAGAGAAGGACTAACCCGGCACTCATAACAAATAACTTGCTTTCATAAAAAGATTTAAGGTTTGTTTTAATTGACAACTATTTTAATCAGCAATTAATTGTTTAAGTTGTTTTTTGACAATTTCAGCAACCTTGGGTTTTGGGAAATTATGATGGGCATTTTTCAAATTTGTATTGGATATTTCATAAACCAACCAATCAATAATGAAAATGCCTAATTAGTTGCAGCCGTATATTGAATGATGAACTCAATGTTCATCAAGAATTCAATGATGCATATCATTTTTCTTCAATTGGTATTTTGGATAAAATGTAGCTAATGTTTGTTTACATTTACAGCATAAGTAATAGGAGCACTTCAAATGATTAAATTACACCACCTAGCTCTTTCATTGCTCTACAACTGAGGAAAATGGACCGCCGGCTAAATGTCTTACAGATAAATACTCTGGGCCGATATATCAGCCAACATTAACTTATTATTCTAGATCCGACATGTTGGTATCATTGTATGTCAACTGAGACAGAGTAACGAGACAGAGGTGCCAAAATGTGTGTACGGTAATTAAGTGTCACCAGTTCAGTGTGTCCACAAGAGACTTGACAAGTTTATGACTCAGCTGAAAAATGTTCCACTCAGTCTGTACAGTACTGCAGGGGCAATCCTGTAAAAAATAATGTGAGGGACTCTTTCCAAAATGTCTGTTTGTGTTATGTGTTTATTGAAAAATCGAAGTATATTCCACTAAATATCAATCACTGGGTTTAATAATTCTTATTCTTGGACATACTGAACCTTATCCTCTCCCATCCTGCACTGAGGCTTCACATGTAACCAAACGCATTCACGCCTTTTTGCAATTTAGAGATACAAATTCATCTGACCCCTCAAGCTTTGTTTATTATAAAGAAACAAAGGTTTTCTGGAGCTCATGCCTCAAGCACATACGGCGAGTATAAACTTAAAGTTTCGGACTTTGAAAGGAGGCTGATGCAGCAGAAGAAGGAATGTGCAAATCTGGACAAAAGATGCAAATTCAACAAAATGGGGAGGTTTACATTTACAGTATTTCTTCACAAACTTAAAAAAGAGACAGTTGACCTGGTTAGGCTAGAGTAGGAGACAGGGCCAGGAGCGGCGGGTTGGCAGTCAGCTCTCCTGTATTTGCCTTCAGGCGTTGTAGTGATAGATTTGTACAATACTCAATCTCTGACCTTTCAGTTTTGCCCTAGCAGCGGAGGACGCCCACATTTCCCTCTGTCTCCATCCCTCCATCTCTACCTTTCTCTTCTCATCCTCTCGAGTCTCCTTTCAGAACCCATAAGCGGCTTGAAGACTCTCCTTTTTTTTTTTTCCCCCGAGCGCCCCTTTTGCACCTCTTTGTTTTCATTAAAGGAGAGTTTGATCTCATTTAACCGCTGAGCTCCACTGGAAGAAGTACAGAAGAAGAGGATGCATGTAAGAGTTAGCTCAGACACTTTTTTTTTGGTATATTGCATACTTCCTGGTCGGAGGCCATGCAGGCTGAAATCCATGGCTGCCTGTAATCACGGCAGCTTTTCTACGAGGTATCAAAAACAAAATAGCAGCGTATTTCTTGCCAACTGTGCTGCTGCTTCCTGTTTTTTATTGCTCCCATTTTTCTGCTTGGATATTTCTGCTTTCCTCTGCCTCTGCTTTTCTCTTTCACGTAGACCATATTCTCATTATTTATCACTCTGCCCCTATCACCTACCTCTTTGCTTAGCCTCGCTCTCTTCTCCTTTCTCCTTACCTTCTGTGCCACTCTCTCACTTAAAAGCAAGGCTGGATGGAAACTTTCATCCCGGTACCAGTGACCCAATTACTCTAAGTTGTCCCTCCCTGGTAGGATGTAGCTGTGTCTCTCCCTAGAGACTCCGCCTGCAGCGCACAGACGATCCATCACTCTCCTCTGCCATCTCCCTCTCGCCAAATTTATTACTGTCTCTCACACACACGCACACACACACACACACACAGGCTAAGAGGCATTCACATAACCCCATATGCACGGATGCCCTCAAATGCTCTCAAAACCAGACCTACACAACAATAAAGCAGTCATATGTATGAATTGAGTGTACATGCATTTGTATATGCACACTCACATGTAGTTGCATAATTGCTGGTGGGCGTCTGACACATTATTTATTTTTGCTCTGACACCTCGTCACACCTGCACTCTTTGTATAATCCTGTCTGGGCTTTTCACAGTCCTGTCACCAGAATTTGATGAAGGGGCCAGGCGTCATGAAGGCAGTGTGCAACCATTCATTTGCTGAAATCAGCCACTGCTGGGGAAAAAAACAATCCGGTTCAAAATAGGTGTTGGCAGGTAGGGTTGCATGGAAAATGGTTTCGTTTATCTGTTCACAAGATAGCCGGTAACTGCGATCTATTACAGTTTCTGTAAAAACCTATTTCAGCCCTCTTCTTGTGGTAATATTAATGAAAAATAACGACATTACTCTCAAGTATCTTTAAGAGAACACGCTCTTCGTTGTATTAAAGCACTATACATGAAATTAATCAAATTACCTGACAGTTGTACAATCGACATAATCATTAGGCCTTCTGTTTAAAGCATATAAATATAACGTTAAATCAGCGTCGAGCACTTAACAAAAAAGTAAGTCACTGATAAAATCTGCTTTGGTAGATTATGTATTGATGATCTATTGATCACTCCGCAGTATAATCCATTGTCTGGGTAAAATCTGTTTTGCTAAGCAGCTTAGATGGGCATTAGTACACACTCTCATCAACGACGTGTAGAGGACACAGACCGGGGCCCTCTGAACGCACAGTGACAGTTTGGGGATGTTAGCCTTTCTCAGCAACTAGCAAATCTGTCAAATCAGCAAAGGAAGGAAGAGTAAATAGGGTGTGTTGGGGAAACATGATTATCTCCAAGCAAGAAACTAGGCCAGTCAATAAACACTAATAGATTAATGGAGACAACCGCGGATGGAGTCCCATCTCTAACTCTGGGCATTAGTTTAATGATCAGAAATGCTGAAACAGGCTTCGCTTGGGTTCAGCCAATGCATTGCCTGCGGGACCTCTAATGGGTCCAAAGTCGGTTTCAACTTCTGTCTCTCAGTATATATACGTGTGTGTGTGTGTGTGTGTGTGTGTGTGTGTCTGTCTCTAATTCTCTGTGTGTCACTCTTCCCTTCTGGCTGTGTAGCTTCTTATGCTCCTTGTGTCTCCCGGGCTCCATCGTGATTGACGGATGCTGAGAAGGGAGGCAGAAGGGTTATCGGCCCATCTGACAATCAAAGCCTGCTTAGAGTAGCAGCACACAGCCTGGCGCGGGAAATAGGCCCAGAAGCCGGGAGGAAAGAGGTACTGAAGTTTAATGGATGTTTTTAACCCTTTTTGCCCAAGAAGGCTGACAAAAACACACGCATCTCCTGCCTGCACCCATTGTGAATAACGCGAGGGACTTGATAAATTCAGTGTTGGATGTATCATGGCCAAGTGGCTCAGAGATGATGGAGGACAACCCGTCGAGGTCTCAGTATGGGACCTCGACTGATGTGGAGGCCCCCAGGAGAGACAACCTTGCTGCTACATCTTCTCCCAGCATGGCATCTGTCCAAGCAGGTGGGTTGGCTGAAGGTTGAAAATGTGTCCCGCTGAGCATAAACGTGGGCCAAGCAGGGGGTTCTGGCCAAGAAACCTGGTTATCTCACTGGATATCACATCGATACATTCCTTGCAAAATTGGTCCCCTGATGCTGGACCTACTGCAACTCCTTCTTTTTTTTTTTCTTTTGTCTTCCTTTCATTGTCCACCTTACCTGTCATGGCTGCCCAGGGCCGAACAATGAATTTGGCAAAGTACCCCTGTTGTGTGGATGATTTCCCTGGACAAGATGTCCTCTGTCCACAGGCTAGCAGTCCCAGCCATGCATCCAGGTACAGCATTAGTGGTTGAAACTGCATGTGACGTGGTTTCGTCCTGAAGACATTTTCTCATATGTAACAGGGTCTTTATGGTATGTGGTTCCACTTACCATTATCCAGTAGTAGAGGCTTGTTAGCTCATTTTGACAGCTCAGGAGAGATAAGCCTGAGGTAGGTTGTTGAATGTCCCCTGTATGAATGTGCTAATGTAGTGACTTATTGAAATGCTACTTACTCAGTGTAAGAGTGGATGCAATGCATTTTTTCAGTGCTAAATTGGTCATATGATATAAATATCATGTTGTTGACTCTTTCATAGCGTGTTGGGTTTGAGGCTTACTTTATGACTGACCAGAACATTTATTTTTTCTCTCTTCAGACAATAACTGGTAGCACAGAAACAGATGCAGCCCTCCAGGCAATACGATGTAGATTGAAGAGGTATCTTAAAAAAGCTAATTTCAATCGCTTCTGGCTGCACTAAGTTACATGTACAAAACCATTAAGGCTATAACAGGCACCAAAACAATGTATAAACTGTACTAACTATAACAAATACTCAGGAATTACTATGGTCAAAATGTTTCCATCAGGTCCAAGAAAAAATTAAATAAAAGCCCTGATGGAATATTATTTTTCTGTCATTTGCGTTTCAGCCAGAGAAGGAAGCTAATGTGCTAATTTGTGATGAGTCCAAAAACACACAAGCTTTAAGACTTTCTTGGCGCACAGCGCGGCCAGCGAACAACTTTCACTGGAAGGAACGGGGCAATATTTGGAACGTGATGCATTGAACGCAGAAACAGATTAGCATCTCCAAATGTTCTCGCCCCACATACAAACAAAACAAATTCTGATTGTCCCGGTTGGCCATAAGTTCCACTTTCTTTCAGCCGCAGACTTTAGCAGGACAAATAAGATAGCATCTAGCTTACTATTATTAATCTAGTTGGAAGAACGGTTAGCAAGCAAACAGTTGACGAGAAGGCAGAGCGGTGAACTTTTGTGTTTGATTGAAAATGACTGGCGTGACTCTTTATGAATAGAATGACGGTTATTAATCATCCCCGCTGTCACTAAAACAGTCACACTGTTTTGTCTCTGACGCGTTGCCGTTACTCCCGGATATCTCGAACAGGACAAAGAAGTCCTTGAATCTTTACATCAAGCATAGGTTCAATTCAATACCAGGCTGTCTACCCTTGCATCACCTGTCTGAAGGTGAGAAAATGTTTTTAGAACCAACAATATAAAAACATTTTAAAGCAGTGGTGTGAGAAAACTTGTGCCAAATGTTATATATCCGTAATCCAGTTGGGATAAGGGAGTCTTACTCTCACTGGTTCCACCAATGCTAAAAATACAGAAAAAAAAGTCCCCCACCGTGGGGTCACGGTAGATCTGACGGTAATCCTCTGGGGAGCTTTTCAAAGGCCTGCTTTTTATTTGGTGCTCTGAAACATCATATCGCATTTCCAAACATTTTGCGAAGTGGGTCTTCAGGGCGCAAATTATGTCTCCTAAGCACAGAGGACTGTTTTGGTGCACACTGTGCTCTCTGTAGACACTAACAACATGGGAGTGATGGCGACTGCTGGCTGGCTGCACAACAAATTCTGTTCCAAAAGACTCTCCGTGACTGTTCGCTTTACCTTTCTGTTCTTCCACATTGTCCTCTCTAAGCCACAGCCTCATTTATAGAATATGTTAGACCGTTCTTAGCACGCTATGGCGGTCTGTACGAAAAGAGAAAATATGGAAGAGATTATGCGCGCTGGGTTGATTTGATGTTGTGACGGAAACTGTACAAAATATGGTTTGTACACTCAAAGTTTGTGGATCGTGTGTTGTATTTCCGTGGGTATGCTCACGAAATGAATATGTGTGGCATTTTCTTTCTGTGTTACTGTGTGTGCACTCCAGCACTGATTGCACGGAAATGAAAGCTTTGCATGTTCCTTTGTGTGTGTCAATCTATCTAAACGTCAGTGTGCCAGTGTGTGTGTGGGTGCGCGCATGTGTGTCACCATGCTCCTGCTCAGCAAGACAAAGAACCCATTGAGTCATTGCGTGAGACTCCCATTACAAGCAATAGCTCCTATTTTCAGAGCTCCCTCGCTCTCATTACGGGTTCTCACTGCAGACAGAATCTGGCTGACATTTAGCCATTATGCTCTGCCACCGTGCTAGCCTGCCCCGGCTCTTTTGTACTAATCGTCTGTGTTAACGAGCGGGTTAAAGACCACGGTAGGCGGCATTAATGACAGGCCTGTGAATACAGCGGAGGAAAGGAAGCCTTTGCATAAATGGAGCGGGTTAAGGCCGGCTCAGAATCGGGGAGAGGGTTTAGCCAGGAATCCGGGGACTTTGTAAACTCTCTGAGGATATAGAGCGGTGCTGGCCATGATCTCAGGAGATTTTAATGGGGTGCTGCACCATCTGAGAGTCACAAAGTCCATGGCAAAGCAATTAACTCAGAGGCACTTGATGACCTCAGCACGCAGGGGAGCAGAAAGCAGTGTGACATTTGTGTCTGAGATACGCAACTGCCCTGCTCTGTTTCTGAACATGATAATTTCTCTTGTCAGGATCTGATTAAATGCTCTGGGCTCGCTCTGGTACACCCCCCTACCCCCCCTCCTCCTCCATTATGGCGCTCCGAGGGAAAAAGACATGATGCCAAAGCCAGCGACGTTATCCTGCAGATGTGTCCTCTCGAGATGCTGTGTTGCTATACGTTAACGGCGATGCTCTTTAAAGGTCTAGGAGTGTTCTGCTTCTCTCCGTCACGTCCACAAGGCCACCACCGCAATTTAAAGCCGTACACTGGTATGCGACAGAATAGCTAGGAGCGAAAAAAGTGAGTGAAGTGAGAGAGAGGGAGGGGAGAGGGGGGGGGGGGGGGGGGGGGGGGGGGGGGGAGGTAGGGGATGGCTGAGCTGACTGTGCCCAGTCACCATGGCAACCCCTTTGACATGCAGCTGCCATACCTGCTGACAATATCGGAGCTTAACTCAACCATTTACTTTGTGTCTTTGCCTAAAAGACGCACACCGTCATATATGAAGACAGAATATTCATTTTTTTTGAAAACACATACGCAGTCTTCATATGTGTGACACTTTTTTTTTTTTTTTTTTTTTAGCCTGCGGGTTATTAAAGTACCTTGAGTGCTTACAGTAATTATGTCTGAGAGCTGGTGTTTGGCAGAAAAAAAAGCTGCTTTAAAGGGAGTTTTCAGACACACCTCACTGGTAATTACTTTGAATTATGACCATAATTATAATAGGGGCCCCGGTGTACGCATATGTGTGCTTTAGTGTGTCGAGGGGTGCGTTCTCTGGTGAAAAAGTAAGGCTTCGGGGCAGATTTCCTGAACTAAGTACACCTCTCACAGTACCCGAATGTGTGTTGCTGCTCTGTGCTGAGGAGTTGGTATTTGAAAGAAAGGATGGTCAGTTCTCGGTTGGTTTTCACATCAATCATCTTTGGTAGATAGTGCCTGAGGTTGAGGGACATCTTTACAGCCTGACAAACTGTGACGAAACACCCGCGGCTTCTCCATCTTTGGCGCACATGCATTGCATAAAGAAAAACAATATGATATTCTTGCTAATTTTACTGTGATATTAATGCATTGTGCATATACCATATGCACACATACTGGACTGCAACCTGCACACATACACACATGCTGACGGACAGAAGTGGTCTCACTGGGCCCCCTCAAAACCTTTAAAAACACCTGCAGCGATGTAACCCTCCTCTGGGCTGTGCAGAGCTGCTGTGTTTGTATTTTAGTAGACGTGTTGTTTGGCCCCAAGAGGTACCAGCAAGCCAACACACACACACACACACACACACACAGACTTTATATCCACACGCACAAACATGTGCACACACACACACACACACACACACACAGACTTTATATCCACACGCACAAACATGTGCACACACATGCCAATCAAGAAGGATACTTTTGAGATTAAAAAAAAAAACTGCAATAAAGTTTATGAACACAACAATGAATTAATAATGGTACTGTCAAAAGCAACTCTCCACTCACGCCTCTGTATCCAGCCGAAACCATTTTCACCTCCTTGTCACTCAGTCTCTTCACAGGAGGATCGGGACCCAGAGCTACGAGTAGCGTTGCACTTTCGTTTATCTCTCAAAACATTTCGGTAAACCAGGGGACTTCAATTCAAATGTCAATAATTCCTCTCAGTGTCATTCTTCAGACAATAGTCTCAGTAAGGTTGTGGCCATATAGTGAATTCTCAGGTCTTGTGGAGCGACTGACCACACAAAAGGAATTTTAATTGGGTTTGAGGTGAAATGAAACATTTTCCGGTCCATTTTTGTGGCTGTGCAAAATCTCTACAGCATGAAAACGCCTGATTCTCCTTAGAAACTAGCCGGTAAGGTGACAGGAACAGTACTGGAGATTAGTGAGTAGTCATTTATTTTAGAAGTGAAAACTTGTGTGTGACAGACTCCTTTTATCACTGAATACCAGCTTTCACTTTTTAATGGAACCAGGACAGCGCACAATATTGAAGTAACTAACCCTTTCCATTACTTTTGGATTACCTCCATACTACATATGCAAATCAAGCCAGGGGGAAAGAAATAATCGATAATATAACTTTAAATTGAAGTTAAGTACTGATGATGTTGTTTTTAGGCTGCGGTGTCATTTTAAGCAGTATTGATGTTTGCGAAAGCGTTGCATGGTTTTTGCCAGCGGGTAGTCTCTGTGAGTGAAAAGCGGGATAAAAAGTAGAAGTTAGAGAAGAACTGTTCTTCCTCTACTGTTGTCGAGTAATCCCCATTTTTATAAAATGTATTAGAAATCTGATTATGTCTGTTTTTCTGTGCCTGTAGGGAATACAGTTACCATTTTTGAATCCTAATTAGATAATTGCTTGTACGCCTGGTGGCTGCACTCAGTTTGAGGGAAAGCACTGGTTAGTTGTATTTTTCAATGGTATTGTGTTAACCTGTAAATTATTAAGGTCTGCTTGTTAGCATGAAGCACAAAGTACAGCTGAGGTTGATGGAAAAATGCCGTAAATGTTGCAGGTATTTCTTCCAGTGTTGGACTGTACTCAACGCTCCTTGAGTTTGGCTTGAAAACAGCAGTGAAAGATGAAACACTAATAGGAAAACCACTGGGATTTGCAGTATTCGGGAGTTTTTTTTTTGCTTTATAGCTTTGTAAAGTCTGTTGCTTTCATCTAGTTTATCAAATTCTGACAGATTTGTCCCACAAGGCAAAGGGCGTGCACCTTCTCACAGAAGTGTGTGAAAAAGGTAAGTTTATAAGCTCACGTTAGATATATGTATCGCCTGAATCTGCTCCTCTGCGGCTCTCGCTGGATTTGATTCAGAGCCTCTTTCTGATAAACTATTTGAGACCAGGATGGATACATATGACCACAATAACAACAGCAATATTACCCATATAATCCCACAGCGCCCTGTGTCAGCAAGAATCAGAGGGTTTTAGTCTACAGGAAGCTTAGGTTTTCTCATTACATAACTTGTTTTCTACCAGTAGTTAAGATGCACTTAAGCTAGAAAAAAACATTTCTAATATTCATGTGTCTGTCACTTAAAACAGACAATGTATAATATTTATTTGAACAGAAACCAATGTCTTGATTTACGACTAGAATTCTATTAGATTTGGCACGGTACTTGATACGCTTGGTTTTTGCTCTGATATTATAACCTTGAGGGAGACTGTCTGAAAAGGATGTATTCCCTGAATGAGTCTGAATAAATTTAGCAGCAATTTTCCATCCCATATACAACACCGGAATAAGACGATACAGGGAAAAGCTCTCAAATGTGGCAGTTGTTGTTTTCACAAGCATGTTAAAAGCTTCAAGTGCTACGTCAAACCACCTTGATGCATCTGCTATGTCCTCAGTTTGTTTGCAACATCAAAAGAGAACCAAAATAAAAATACTGAAGCTGCTTCTTCAAGTATTCCACCTGCAAAGCAGAAGGACTGGATTAAAAGCATAAATAACATGCATCAATTACTGCTGTTCATTCCTATAATACCAAAGCCTTGAGAATAAATGTTAGCAGACACACACACACACACACACACAGACAGGTACTGAATGTGTGCTTTGTCCCAAACCAAGAAAAGACGAATCTGCAGATGCTTCATCGATATAATATCTGTCTGTACAGAAAATGTGACGTTCCTGAGATGCTCGTGGGATCCGCTGCGGCGGAATGGCAGAGTGAGCGTTTGCTATTGTTAATCATTTTTATGTCTTGTTGTGTCTTGGTCTTTTGGCAGTTCGGTGTCGCTCATTAACTTCATCGTTGTTTGTGTTGCTCAAACATGAGTATTTTACTGCCGTCAAGCTAATTTAATTTGGATATGATGAAGGAACAAGGAGAGGAACAGAGACAGAGAGAGACAGGAAAAAAAAGAGATAAAGGCAATATTTCTGCCAACTATAACTCTGACAGACTTGAGTCTTTCCCATCTCTGCTGACTTTGAAAAGTCATGACAGGAATACTGAATATTCACATTCCTTTTCCATTGGGTACCTGCGTTTGCAACTGTGCCTGAAACCCCACAGACTTGACACTTTCAGCACCTTATATTTTTTGCTGTTGAGGCGTTACGGTAACAGAGATAGAGGGTTTCGTTGCAGCTCATTGCATAATGTCAATAGACAATTAGGCATTTACTGGTTTCTACCCGCAAGCTAATTAGAGCTACGTAATTAGCGGTGGGAGAGTCTTAAGTGTTCCCAAATGGAGCACCAGATAGCCACTTACGCAGCGCTTTGCCTCGGCCTCACACTCCAATCACAGCCCTAGAGACACTCCGATGAGGACAAGAGATGCTTGACAAAGCTCAACGTGGCATTAAGTCAGGATAAGTGGTGCTCCGTAGTGACAAGACCGCGCTGCTGCTTTGGAAATTTTGTTTTTTTTAAAAGATGGTCGTTGCTATTTCTGTTTGGCCAGAACTCAGGTTTAGAATCAAAGTCATCAACAACTGAAGGACCAAAACTGTAAAGTTTTACTCTGGATTTTTACTTTGGAGTTTTCTCTGAGCAACTGTCTTCTCTGGATTGACAGCTTTTATACAAACACCCGAGTAAAAGCTGACTACACAAGTTTCGGAGATGCCAAACACAACTTTTCTCAGTTACGCATTCCAGTCACGCTCATCCCCTTGACCTCACCTTACAACTCATCTTGCTCCTTTGAATGTCTCCCTTGGGTTCATTTCAAAAATACCTCATCTCTTTTGCTGTGATGGAATTCCAGCTGTGATGCAAGATTTTCCCTTTTTCTCTTTGCATCGCCCCTCTCCCTCCTGCCTTTACATCCCTCTCCGTCTATCCAAACGCGTCCTTGTGATGTGCTCGAATCAACAATTCAGTCACATCCATCCTTTGCTCCCCGTCTCCCGTCCATCGGTCTACTCGGGAGGCTTCGTCTCTTCTGCAGACATGAAATATATCTTTAATGGCAACTGTGAATGAAAGGAGCATGTATGTGAGATGACATTTTTGACAGAGCTGCAGGTAATGGTTACTTTGACTGCTACACCTCAACTGGTGCTGGTTATTGGACAGTCAGGACATAAATGTGTTTTCAATACTAAGGCAATCTCTAAATAGGTAATATTGTATATTATTTCCACACTATGCAGGATATAATACTTTCATAAGGAAATACAAATTTGGTCAATGGGTGCTTACATTTTTAGCATTGTAGTCAGTTACAGAAGTAGAGGAATTGTCCTGAAACTACAGCCTCCTCAAAGTGAAAACAAAACTTTTGTGGGCTTAATATACTGTAAATCAGTGATCGACGGCCTTTTCCAACTTCCCTCTTCTTTTCATGTCCACATATGAGCCAAGATATACTGTTCCCTTGAAGGCACACCTTCAAATGTGGGAGTCTGCCATATAAAAGAAGTATTGGATCTCAGGCAACAGGTCAATAGTAGATGTGGGACATTTGGCGCCACTGCCATGCTGTGAGCAACCACAATAGATCAATTTTGTGGTTTCCTGAGCCTCCCCCCCCCCCTCCCAAGAAGAGCGACAACATCAGTCGTTTCAGCAAACACAATACATTTCCTGTGTTTGTTTCACAATAAAATCCAACAAGTGATTTGCCTATGCAAAGTTTTAAAATGTCTAACAACAGCAGCTGCCCTGCTGCAGACTGCAGTAGAGAAAAGAAAAACAATGCATGACGTATCATGAAAAGTTAACTTTTTCAGTGCTTGTGCACATACATTTGGGTATTTGGAGAGCCTACCAACCCACAAACTATGAAATATGACAGCCCAGTCAAATTTCTTACGGGCTTCCTGGATCAGAAAACATGATTCAACAAGCCAATCAGATTTGGCTTCTCTTCATATGTCCCATGCAGGCTCATAACAATATTCCGCCACCCCATCGGAGTGTGTCCACCCACGGTTTGAGAATTGCCTTTGCAAAAGTGTACCATATTTTTCTCGCAATCCAATTGGAGCAGACTGTGGTTTTTCGGGCTGTTATAACTGTATCTGCAGCAGTTTTTGGGCTTCTGGTCCGTGCTTGCTGAGCATGAACATCAGATTAGATCCATGATCTGCTGATATAGATATGGTTGAGTTGGGACGGTTTTGTCAACTGTTAAACTCGATGAGAACTTCTACTGTGTTGAAGAAGTTTATCTGAACAATGATGGTTTGAACTTGACTTGAACTTTCATGCAGATCGAAGAAACTAATCAGGCACTGGTGTATGATTGCTGTGAAGGGTGTCTATATATGGACTAATTTACCTCACAGTGCTTTATTCCATATAAACTAATGCTCCTCTATTTGTACCAGAATGTGGGCCTGTACAGATCCTCTCCTTCCTCGGGTCTCTTTTATCTTTTTGTCAATCTCTTGCATTCTTTGTCCTCTTTGTCCTCTTCTGATGGATTGTCCTCGGTCTTTCCCTTTCTGTTTAATGCCATCCACACTTGTATTGAAACCCTTAGGCCAGTGATCTACACTGCCAGTGGCTTGGAATCAATGTTCTTTCTGTGCAGAAAAGGGTTTGCATTTGGACTCCGGCTTCAAGTGTGAATCTGTCTGCTCCTGATAGAAGCCTCAGCCTCACTTGTTATCACCAGACACTTCATAAGTGATTCCCAATTGGATGCTTTCCTGAACCAGGACCCAGGAATCACATTGTGAATGACTGTGACACAGCAGTGTCCCTCCAGCACTGTGTTTAAACTGCTCTCCCTCCTGCTGAACAACAGCAACCTGCCAATACACCCATTTAGTGTTTGAAGTGTTTCTGTGTCGCCTTCCTGGACCCCAAGTCCTTATTAGTCTCATACTGAAGTGTCAGTGAGCCTCTGTTCTCCCTTGATGGTCAATCAAAGCTGCACCATGCTGGTACTGCTGCCGGTAAATCTAGTTTACTTCTGATTCACACAAGCTGGTTTTCCATCCAAGAAGTCCTCTGAGTTATACAGCAGGGCATGCTTTTGAATGCTCAGATCAGATAGCGAACAACTGAAACACTTGAAACTCATGACAATGACCACAGACGACTTGAATTGGCAAAGAGTAGCAGAGGTCACAAATAGAAGCTTTCTGAAAAGGATAGACGCTTAACACTACACCTTTTAAACAGGTTCAAGGACCAGTGTGTAGGATTGAATGGCTTCTAGCGTTAAGGTTGTAAATTTGCAACCAACTGAATACCCTTCCGCCAAAGATAAGAAGCAACGAGTCGAATCTCTGGAGGTTTTTTGATAACCGCCGCTCGATGATGCTGCAGTAGTGCTGCCGCCATTTTCCCTGGAAACGCCAACGAGTCGGTTGCCATGGATGTATAAATAGATAGCGAGATGTCTGTAAATCAGAGGATAATTTTTTTTTTGGTAAATCAACTTCCCAGTATGAACATTTAAATATCCCCCAAATGCACTAATAGCCCAATCCACATTTATTTTCCTCAGCATGACGTTAATGGACGTGCATCAGACCCACAGGACTGCATCGCTCTTCACGCTCATAAGACATATCTGATACTGCCGGCTTGCTGCTAGCTGTATGCAGCTGTAATTGACATATTGGCTGTGATTCATCCCTGTTGTTATAATGCCTTCATGGGCTGTATACTGTAGAGCCTGCACTGTGGTGGATGTATTAACGTCTTTGTTCCCAAACTATCAGCAACAATTAGAAAACTGGCATGACATACATGGAATTCAACATTTTAACAAATAACTTACATCGCTTGTAGGATATTTACTAACACGCAGGGAAAGCATAGGGCATAGCCTCTTACATACATCCATGGTCTCTGGTCGATTGAACATCTATTTTGGAAGTCCATGGCATGAAAAAGTTTGAGATTGTTTGTAGAACCCCAAGAGTGCTTGGTTTTTCTAGCTCTCATTTATGTCCGTTGCTCACTCCTTTGGGAACTAGGCAAAAAGTGTCATAAATAAGTAAGTACATAGTTATGATAGTATGCATATTTAACAAAATGTCCTAGTTCAACACAGGTCATTTTGGTAGAGGTATTGGCCATATGACAATAGAATAGAAAGAATTTTGATTTCGTTTTGTACAATATTTTGTAGTCTGGATGCTGCACGCTGATGTTGCAATGGAATGACTAATCAGCTTTCACTTCTTGATAATGTAAGTTACTTGCCTTTCAGGTAACTACACACTAATGAAACCATAGTTATGAATATGATATTCCATTTCTGCAAATAGATTCCCCGAAATTGGGCCTTTAAAACTTGCCTGAGAACTGATTCAAAAACACATTCTCAATATTCAAGTATTGGTATGTTTGAAACTTTCTATCCAAGGCTACAAACAAAACAAGTATTCTGCTGGGAACAACACAAATCAAGGAGCACTGATCAGTGGACCTGTTCCATTGTGTCAGTTGCCATGAACCCATTATACCGGTCACACGAGATGTCCAACAAGGAAATTATTTTTATTTCCCCCAGCTTAGTTCGACACATTATATAAATCAAGCCCAGCACCTCGCTTAAGACCCACGCACGAGCATGTGAGAATCCGAGGACCAGATGTATCTTCAATTTGTGAGAGCGACAATCATTTGTGAAACTTGATGCTGATCGTGAGCTGCATGTAGCAGCTCTCAGCAGTGTTTTGAGTGGAAGAAGCCCCAGGTTACCAATGTGATCTACCTACTTGTTAAAAGTAAGCCAAAAGTAAGAAACCAGAAAAACCTGAGCATGGTGCATTGGTAGCCGGCAAACCCATAAATCTCTCTGTGATTCAGGCACCAGGTCTGATGTTTGTGCCAAGAAATCGATGCACCCTAAGGTGCAAAGTCTACTGCCCCATGATTTTCCCAAGTTCCATGATGCTGTTTTCCAGCACAAGTACAATGTCAACAGTTTCCACATCGCCAAATGTAATTATCCCTGAACCTGTGATTAGAAACCTTTGATTTCTACATTCTGTACTCCGTCTTAGAGCTGGAGGCTTGAAGAAATATCCAATATCCACTACACACAGTTAAGGAAGCATGTTACAGGAATCCGTAGAAACTGTTCTGAAGACAAATGGCCTACTTTATATTCTCTTATTATTTTTCTACTCCCTTCACACATGTCTGTTTATTCCTTTCCTGCCATCTCTACTTGCTGTCTCTCAATCTTCCCTTCTGTGTTGGATGATGAGTGGAAGGAGTGGCTGCTGTATCCGGCGTGACAGAGTGGGGTTTGCTATGCTTTTTTGTAGCTGATCCAGACCTGTCAGTCAGTCGCCTGGGGAGGTAGACGTATAAAAACAACGAGACAGGAGTGTCACACAGGATTGAGCTGTCACATAGTGAGGAAAGACTTCTGTCGTCATGCTCTGTGTAGCACACAAAAGGTCACACATAGCGGGACTCAGATTTACATCGAAATCTGAATGCTCAGAATAAAAACCTTCCATTTTTTATGCATTTATACAGGAAGTGATTTCTATCATATTACCATAAGAAAGTTTGACTTCTTTCTTTTTTTAACCCAGAGACTGCATAATCAGCTCATTCACGGGCTCTCCCCATTTTTCTCTTCACTTTCTAATAGCAAAAGTTTTTTTCTGAGATGTGCTCTTTGCAGGAAGGTATCGTTTTTTACTCTGATAGTCAAAGTTTTTTATTGCTGCATTCAATTTCGAAAGAGCTCTAAAATAAAATCTGGGTGAAAATCAGTTCAAACCAGTCTGGTCCTTTTCCATTTCTTGGTGAAAACTACTTACAGCTTGAATGGACATCTCTTACATGGACTGTGTGTCCTTGTGTATGTGTGTGGGATACACTGTGTCTTTGCTGTGTGTTTGACGAATATGGCTCGTCTGCTGTGACACTGATGAATGGCGTTGCACGTTAAGTCGCCGCTCACAGAGACTCAATCCCTCCTGGCTGTCTTTGCTCATTTTTTACTCCTATTATTTATGTGTGAAGAAGAGCGGTGGAGGGCCGACCTGTGTCTGTCCGAAGACAATTCGTCTGCACGGAGCCCCAGTACTGTCACCTGGCTTCATGTTCCACTGCCTCTCTAATTTCTTCTCACTTTGGACACTTTGGCTTTCCATTGCCATACAAAACTTTGCCACACGCAATCATTTTACATTCTAAGGGCTTGTAGTTGATGAATATTGCACTGCTGCTTGGTTGTCTGATATGCATTTTGTATAAAATGATGATCGTACGTAAACTTGAAACTGAGATATGAATTTTCCTCACTTTTTGTTTAAGAAAATATAACATATAATTACTTTGCAACAATTGTCAGTGTTTGACGCAATTTTTTTCCCCAAAGGAACACATGTATCCCAAGTTGAAAACTTTAGGGGCGCAATGACAATCAATTTTTTTGTCCTTAATAAGGTGACGAGGGCTCCGACAGCAAATCTATTAAATCAATTAACATTTTTAATTTAAATCTATCATAAAAACAGTTTGCAATGACTTGCACCATCGAGTAGTTGGGTCTATGTTACGTTGCAAGACACGTGCTGCAGCAATGTCACCGTGGGGGCAGTAAGACAGTGACGAGGCTGACAGACAGAGAAAAATGCAGAGGCAAATGCACAATTACAGGTTCAAATTTACAAACAAACTTTACAGACAGTCTGTTATGTCATTACATGACAGACCTTTACATTTTTAAATGAACCTGCAATCATTCATTCATCTGTCAACATGGCAGATTTAGCTCAAGCTATAATTAGCTGAAATTAGGTCGTAGAGACACTGGAGTATAACGTAACGTCAAGCAGTTTTCTGAATATTTCATGTCAGTCAGCGACAGTCGAAAGTGAATCCTTCTTTTCTTCATGATAGAAACATAAGCAATATCTGATCGAATATAATAATGATTGGAATGAACGTTATTTATCGAGCACTTTTCATACAAGAGACGTAGCTCAAAGTGCTTTGCAAAACATATTTAAACAAGGACAAATGGAGACTAAAATTAGAATAAGAAAGGCAGTAGACGCTAAAATATAAAAGTAAATTCATAAAACTGAAATTGTTTATCTGATTAATAATTGATTAAGTAAGTAATGAGCAACAGATTAATTGATTATCAAAATAGTTGCTAATTGCAGCCCTAAAAAGGATACAAGGAGGCATTTACAAGCTAAACTAGTAGCACACTTTTAGTTCGTTGATTGTAATTGGCTTAGCCAGTTGTACGTTGGCAAAAAAACACACTGTCAAAACTCACAGCAACAGCTAGTCGTGATACCTAATGTAGGGGGCGCTATCACAGCAGAACAATTCATAAAAATGTCTTTGTTTTTTTGTTGTTGTCAATAATAGGCCTCTTTCACAGCAGACATGTGGCTTGATAGAGCATGAAAAGCACAAGTGTTACAAACAACATGCCTCTGTTCTTACCAAGTGTCCCAGTAAGCCTCGACAGGGTGACAGTTAGCCAGCATGCACAGTCATGCTATCAACACTTTATTATTTACACCTGTGCTTTTCATTCTGACCTGTCAAAATGTCCTTTGTAAAAAGCTTACAATTATAACCACATAAGCACACAACTCAAAACAAAAAATCTACAGTATGCTCTGATTTCTCCGCAAAATTAAATTTGAGGTATTTTAATCAGAGCTACACTATTCTGTTCACTTACTGGTCTACTTAATGCGGTGTGATTCCATAGTCCTTGGTTAACTAAATCAAACTGGTGAGAAAGGAATGCTAATCTGGGAACATGAATAGGACTGTTGTGTTTAACTTCAAAGACATTATTGTGTTACATCTCCACCAGTGCTTTTAATTAACTGGGTCAAGGACCACATCTCCACTCCATTGCGCTTGTTTGAAAGAGGCTGTTATGCATAAACATGAATCAGTTCTGCCCGTGAGTCCTTATCTGATCGCAGTCACCTGGCTCAGAGAAAAAGGACAACATTCTTTTTTACATTTCCAGACATTTTTTTGTGGCTAGCTGGGGGTGGTGAGTGAGGAGACAAATGATGTGGCATCCTTCTTTATAAGAGGGGGAATGCCTTAGTCAGTATTCAGGATGTCTCTGTTGGCTTTCAGATGCATAAGTGGCTCCTTTTTAAAAAGCCAGATGTTGTTTCTCTTTTGTAACCAGAGGGTCAGAGAATGGGATGAGCAGAGGAGGAGAGAGGGATTTGGAGGGAAAGAAACAGACTGTCTATAAAGGTACCAGATAGATGGACTGATACCAACTGTACACAGACAAGCAGCTGCATCTAATCCCCAAAGAGACAGGGAAAGAGCAGGGGAAGAGGGAGATGGGGGGGGGGGGGGGGGGGGGGGGGG
>NW_022280055.1:854355-889604 GCF_004355925.1 Anarrhichthys ocellatus | reverse complement strand
GGTTCAGCAACTGCCCACTTCACTGGCAACTCTTCTCCTCTGATCTGCCATCCACTGGCTCATGTTCGGGGCATCCATTCCCAGAATGTGAGTCCAGCCGGCCAACCTCCTTTTTTTTCTTCTGCATTTGCCCGTTTCACATTCAGTCATGCCTACAGCTAATGGATTCATCCTGTACAAGACTTGAGCTGTTCGCAAACAGATCCTGTAAGACGCATAATTCACCTTCAAAATTCGCTCCGATTCAAAGTGTATATTTATGGGTCAGTGTTAACGCAGGCAATCATGCAGTTTCAGTCCTTTTTGTGTTTCGCTATAAAATACTTCAAGCCAAAAGGATTTTTAGCCAGGTATGTTGTATATACTTTCATTAGGTCACTACTTTAAGGGAGCTGTATTTAACATTCTGAACATTAATACAGCAGCAAACAACTACTTGCTATGTAACAATCTTGTAAAGCAATGTCGAGCTTAGCAGAGAATGAAGTCGCTGTTGTTATCTGAGCTTGTCTGTGCTCTGCTGACATAGCTGGACTGGCTGCGCATGAGCACGCCCCACCGGTTAGCTCACGGTCGCTGCTCTGCACTGCTCTCAAATAGTTGGTACTGATAACACGGTCCCGCCCGACAGAGTCGTCACGAAAGCATAGCACCTACCCTCCAGTTAAACACTGTTTGCTCTGTCAGCCCTTTCGCCGTAGTTTGCACTGTTAGCACCGCTAGATAAGACGTGTGAGGGGCTGTTGAGAGGCGATATTCCATCTTAAATGTGCATATATTTATATTATATAAGTAATCTTGGATTAGGAAAATGACTGTTTTAACTAAACTAAAATCAAGTCTCAAAAGTTAGTTTTGATCTATTACTGGGTCAATTAGATGGTGAGTGGTAAAAGAGTTATTAATTAGTTTACACAGTTTTTTACCATAGTTGTTCTTTCCTTAAGTAAATCCCAAGGCCTTTCTCTCTACTTTCCATCTGCTCCTGCCAGTGGGTTAAAACACAGATTTTTCACCTTTCTTAACAAAATTAAAAGTTTACACAGTCATTGGTGTGTCATTGCCTGTGGGGCTTCGGGAGCCCATTTCCTAATTTTTATAATATTTGAGTATAAATGAGAAATTAACTTTTTTTTTTTCCCCCTCTACCCCCGCATAACATACTTTCTGCAGATATGACTTTGTCCAGCATTATTTCTGTGCAATATGACGGCCAGCTGGTTATTGATATGAGCTGAGGAGCAGGTACAGTGGCTGGGTTAATGAGGGTCAGAGCCACTGGCTGTCAGAAAGCTGATGGCAGGGAGGATCCAGTTTTAACACAGGTAATTGTGGCTCATAGCCTTGGGCTGCCCTCTCCTTGTGAAAGACCTGAACCATACCAATGGCCCTGTCTCTAGGACCATCTCATGAGGTCTGGACCAGCATCACTATTCACACGCTTTACACCTGATGGTGACTTTAGTATGAGGCACTGAAAATACAATTTAACAAGAATGGAATACTATAGGACGAATCAAAACCGGTACAAATCACTGTCGTAAAGTAAATCAGATGTATGATGAGACATCACTGTGGTTAAGGGTTTGTCAGTTTTAGGTACAAAAACAAGTTGTTTAGGTTTTGTGTTCTGGTTTTGGTTTAAAAGAAATACTTCATTAAGGTTAGAGAATCCTGATTGTTACGGTAACAATATTTAATTTTGTGGTTAACAGGTGTTTCATGATAAAGTCCTATATGTTTTGTACTATAATGTCACCTTACCTCGTCTTTACTACGGCTGATAGAGAGCGTTGATACAGTCGTTCTTCTTGGGAGGAGTGTCTCACCTTTTGCTAGTTTTGCTCATGGGAAAGTAGTTAAAGAGTATCATGATGGATGTACCATACAATATGGTTTGTAGAGAAATAGGTGCAGTTCAGTGAAATGTTATATGGACTGCAGTTTGCTTTACACACACTCACTCACGCATTCAATGCATTGGTCTAACCACAAGGAGGTATCGGGGTCTTGCTCAAACACATGTGGACAGGAGCCGGGGATCAAACCTGTTTGATAGGGAACCATCTGTACTAGCTGAGTACACTACTATAAAATTGAATTTTATACTGTGCACTGCACAATGGATGATTGATTACAACTTTTTTGGCATCTCAGTGGAGGATTTATCAAACCGGAGAGAGCCACATGTCTCTGCTGCAGCCCCTACTAGAGGACTGTCCTAAAGCCACCTTGCATGAGTTGGCCATGGAAGGCGATAACATTTCCATTGTCACCAGAGCAGACACTCAAGGCAAGACAGAAGTTGACCCCATTTGTCCCTTAGCAGCACAAAGTGGAGTGAAACAACCTGCCATTGTTCAGGGCCCACCTGTCACTGTAAAATGGCCATTTGTGACAAACGGTATTATCATATTTTGCTAGCACTCTGGCTTGGAAAAACATATCAGACAGATTTGTCAACTTGTCACGCTCTTTTTTCCATTTTCAGTCTGACGTTGCCTCCACTCTTATCGATTTCCATGGGGGATTTGATTTTTCCTGAACATTACCGAGAGACTAAAGCATCTGCCTGAATGTCACGTCATTTTAAGTCAACAGAGGATAAGTTGCCAACGCAACATACTTAGTGCCGGTGTTTTAAGAGTGGAGCGGAGCATGTTAAAATAACCAGCCTATGATGTCAGTTGATATTGAGAACACAAGCTGAATGTCAAAAATATTTTTTTTAATTAGGTGGTCAAATTAAATTCAAAACTATTATTCTGCTGCCCGAATGAAAGAGAGGCCATTTGAGTGAAAATTCAGAGATGTCGGGGTAATTCTCCCAAATAGACCCGCCGTGTATTCTTGGAGGATTTAAATGTTTTAAGTTACTTGTAAGGGTAGATTCAAAATGTATTGTAAAGAGACCACCGGAGTTTAACGTTACGGTTACAGACACAAATGAGGAATGCATGAGAAGAGGGACCGTGATGCGCCAACAAAGATGCCACGGAAAAAGAAGTTATGCCAGTCTCTCAACCTGGCATTTGGTAGCAGTACGACGGAGGTGAATAATACATTCTTCCCAGGCATCAAAGCAGAGTGCTGTTCGGTACTTGAAATCGTTTTAGAACAGCCTCGATAGCAGCATCAGTGTCGTCTCTACCAGTCTCCATCCGGCACACAGCTGAAAAAGAGCTTGACAACAGTGTTAGTACCGCCCCTGGCTTTGATTGGCTTATCATTATTCGCCCTGCTGTGCTTATTTGTTGATTACTTTTTAATCATGAAACCGGTTCATGTCACGATGCCAGACAAATCGTTCGACTCACACCTGGTGGAGTGGGCAGATTCAAAGGTCTGGACCCTGAAGGAAAAAAATTGCAGTTGAAAAAAAAATGTATAACGCTAAATTCTGATTTTTATCTTCCTGTCTGAGCCCTTGCTTCTCTGAGCTTACTGCTCTCCAGGTCCGAAAGTATGAGTGTTCACAAAGCCAATAACCAATGAAGATGATATTAGATAATAGACCATAACAGTTTTCCACCCATTATTTTTCAAAGGTAACACACACTCCATTCTTATCTCGCATCCTCCAACATATGTCTACAATGTACACACCTTATCAAATCCCAGCAGACAGAGATCAACTTGATTAAATGTATTTATTTATTTTTGCCAGTGATATAGCAGGACTCCAAGTGTGTACCTGTGAAAGGCCTGATGGTAACAATCAGATCATGAAGAAACTGACTTTTAGAATATATATTTCACTGGTAAAACAAAATGGACAACAGACACTAATGCATTCCATAAAGCCACAGTCTCTTCATAACTGAAATGAAACATTCATCCAAATCTTTGTCTTTCACACTCACAGACCTGCTGACCGATGAAGACTGCATCAAGAGAGTAAAAGCACCGCCGAAGATGTGTTTCATGCGATAATCAGTATGTATCAGTATGTATACTGTATCAGTATGATAATAAAATGACTGATTTGGCAATTCTTGTCATTCTATGAGAGTATTGTCAAGAGCAGCATAAAGAAAAACTGTTTTGTCAAACAAACCCCAGAGACAAATAACTAGATCTACTGACAACCAATGATTGATGGCTTTTGCATGTCCTCTACATAAACACAAGTAAAAAAAAAGAATGAAAAAAAGATAAATTGCTTATTGTCGATTGTGTCATTTCAAGGAGGTAATGTGACACTTTCTATACAGCGATTTCGATTTTTACCGAAGACGCATACGTTGAAACAATCAGTGTTTTCAAGACTTAAACGTACATACATACAGAAGCTGGTAGATTTTAAGCTTCAGTCTCCTTCTTGTAGTGGGAGCCATTTAACAATTGGCCCAAGGCCTCTGGCAGACAGCGTCATCATTTGCCTCATCTTGTGCCTGCTTGACATCCCGCTCCAAAATAATTAAGAGGGGCAGGCTTGTTGGATCCATGGCGCCTGATACCTGGTTTTACCTGGCTCCGAGAAAATTGAGCTGCAGCTGAACCAGAGGGCTGCACAGTGGACTTGGGGCACTATCAACAGAAACAGTGGGCACAGGAGGGCGAGTGTAACGGGGCCAGTGTAAAGAGGTACGGATGGTGTCACTGAAGGCGCTATGTGAGAGAAGGGGCTCCATGCCTGCAATGTGCAACAATGCAGTCCTGTAGGCTGGATCAGTGAGAACAGGCGTGAAGCTAAAAATGTTCACAGCAGGGAGGCCTCAGCAGCTACAGGTGAATTACAGCTGGTGTCTCTCAGGTTGAAAACACGGGTCCAAGAAAGACAGTATCTGCAGGAAGAGCTGTCATCTTGTCGCAGCTGACTCGATCTCCTGGAGAAAAGAAGTCTTTTTTTTTCTTCTTCTCTATCCTTTTAATACCAGTCCTTCAGCCCACGCCAGTTTGATAGCAGTCAGTAGATTTTTGCCCACTTGTGTTTGTGACTCATGAGAAGGGATCTGCCAGGTGCCTCAAATCTACAGCGCTGTGTCCCTGATCACTCTCACACCACCTTAAGTAGCTCTTGAAGGGCTTTTGAGTACACCTGGTGCTAAGAGCGCTTTCACAAGCCAACATTTACTCCATTTTAATTATGAATTGCCATCGCTTTTCTTGGCAAGACCCGCCCTGCGTAGCTGGTTGAGGCAGAGACGATTGGTTATGGTTAGGCGTTGACTTATGTAGTTAAGGTCAGGATATCCCATCGGTCAGGGCGTAGTACCTGAACAAATCAGGTTACTGGTACCTCGGCGATCATGGACGCGGAGCCAAGTCAAGTCTCAAAAGTCTTGTGGTTGGAATGAATGTTCTATTATCTGCTGCATGCCGTCGGTTTAGAATAAAAGCACAGCTATATTTCAAAAATTCACTCCTTTATCTATCAGCATTCAGTATCAGTATTGATTAATTGTTTGGTATATGATCACTGTAAACAGGCTATTGCATTGCAATAAAAAAAACACAAAATTACAGCTTTCCTTTAAAGTAATGAAATGTATTTTGCCCCTAAAAATGGATATAGACTGACGTTACTCAGGGTAACAGGAAAATATCAGTTTAAATATCATAACTGTATTTTTACTCTGTGTCTGCAACTAATGACAATACTACTTTTAACTCTCTTCAATAACTTGCAGTATTATTTCAAAGGACAGGATGTCTACAGGTCCTGAAAAAGTCAAAAGATTGCTTTTTCAGCACACTTGTTAATGCACTCCCCCTTAATCTATCAAACGAGTCAGAACTGCCTTTTTGAAGCATCAAAGCACAAATACTCATCTTTTTATCTTCAATAAGGAGTTTTTCCTGATGTCCTCAAGCCCTAAAAATCCATTTTATTTGCATATTTTTACATCTTGAGAGTTTTGTTTTGCATTTAGCTATTTGTTATGGAGGTTTTCATTTTTCTTTGTCATGCATTGTTGTTTTTTATCAGACCTCCATTTAGTTGTTGTCGGTTGCATGCAACCAGACTTTTGTGTCACCGGTCTAATTTGCAATTGATTTGGTTTGTCACTCACATACATGCTTCCCATGGCAAGTAAGCATCTGAAGACTTCTAGCAGCATTAGGGAGCACTGCTAGTGGGGTTAGGGAGCAGTGCTAGCGGCGTAATGTTAGCGAGCGTTGCCAGCAGCCGAGAGAGAAAGAGAGAGAGAGTGTGTGTGTGTGTGTGTGTGAGAGACACATTACAAACATTATAGCCGTGTCAGTAGCTTTGCAGTATGTGCACAGTTTATCTGTTGTTGAATAAATGGCACAACTACTCAAGTCTGAAGCCAAGTTCCCGTGTCTTTCTTGACACTTGCTGATTAAAACAAATATGGTATCATTGAATAATTGATCAAATATCGTATCGTGATGAAACACCCCTACTACTTTATTCAGTGCTGATAAAAAATACACTTCTTGCAACCAGTGGATGGATAACACAGTAGTGTGTTCCGTTAATTCTTCATAGCCAAGTTCTCATCATATTATTATTGTGATTTTAATTGTAACCTTCTTAAGTGGCAGTGCAACTATTGCCAATACAAGTTTCTCAAAGCCAAAACTTAATTTTCCCCATTAAGTTTTGATTCCAGTGCCGGTGTCCTTTAGTTTAATGCCGACTTATCAGTTCCAAAATACTGGTGACACAGTTTTACACAGAATTTCTAAATTCCATGATTAAAGATATAACCATGAAACATCAACAAGGTAAAAAATATCTGAATTACTGCATTATAAATGCATGGACGACAAATTTCAGCTATTAAGGCAATTATGTTCTTTTGTGCTCGTGCTTGACACTCTACTTTTACATCAAGCTGGTACCGATAGAGAGCAGTTAAGTGATTGAACTCTTGGTCACGTATACTGTCATGATAGTACAGTACAAGACAATTACACCTGACATCCTAAAAGGTGCACCTTCCACGGATCTGATTTACTGCCACTTTGCATGTTCTGTCCCTTGGTAGGCTATATGTGTGATCGCTAATTAGTTGAGGCCATTTCCTTGTCTGGATAACATTTACATCCCTGCATCAATATTAAACGACTTGACAATCCATCTCGTTCCCTCTTGAATGCCATTTCCACAAAACTATATATTTAGCAAAAGTGATTTCCTGCCTTGAAAAATGTTGAGATTCTCATCAAGTCACAGGCTTGAACAGCTTGTGTTTAAGGTGTTTAAATCTATAATTTGCAGTCAGTCCCCGTGGGAGCCCTATAAACTACGCATCTCCACATCTATGTGAGGGTGAGAGCAGCTCAAAACAGGCGCAGAGTCGCTAAAAGGGCAATGAAATGCAGCCTGCCTTATCATATCAAATTACTTATTACTTGTAATTCCGAGCAAAACCTGGGGTAAATAGAGACATGAACAGCTGTTCATGTACTGAGCAAATGAATTCACCCATTCTCTCTGTAGTTCTTTCTCCAAATGTCGTCACTTGTCATTTCAACACTTTTTTTGAAATCTTTTGAACATATGCAATAGCTGAAATGATGGATCGACATGGTCTCCAGTTCCCCTTTCCCTCACATGTAGACAAATACACACAAATACACATTCACCCTTGACTCCACTCCAAAGTAATTTACAACTGGGATGGACGCCATCTCTGAAATAGCCTCTCGTTGTGTTTGGAAGAGAAACGGCGTACGCAACTGCAGCCAGAGACTACTTGTCTGTCAACAGTGAGCAAAACAAATAATCTCTATTAATCATTTACAACTTGTTCTCATCAATTATTTACATGGCCTGTCAAATAGCATGCACAGACATGAAGGGGTTGTGTCAACAAATGGACTCTTGCACGTTCGATGGAGCTTTGACAGGCCATCCCACCGAGCTGTGAGTATCAGTGTTAGCTAATCAACCCATCTGTATCCCTTTCTGAAACACGTTTTCTCTGGCTACAATCCTGCTCGACCATTTTCTCATGTTTTCTCTGTCCTGCCAGCCTTTAATCTAGCTTTCTTCCAAAGGAAACACAAACGCGAAGCTTGTTCTATCAACAGGGGGTGGGGAGGGATTCAGCAGGTTTCGTGCAGAGGACAACTGTTTAATGCGGCAAAGTACCTTGTTCTGGCATTGTGTGTGTGTTTGTGTGACATCTTAGAAAACTCTTTTGTTGCTCCAAATAGCCCAGCAGAGCTGTACTGTACATTAATTGACAATTTGTCAGTTAATGTACCTTGTCTTTGTTGCAGGGATGCCTTCAGAAGCTGTCTGTGGACTCTCGGCTGTTTTACATTCTCTCATCTCACCACTGGGGTTCTCCAGAGCCCTTGTAGTCCCCATCACAACGACGGTTTACAGCACCTTTAGAGCTTCTCTGGTGACAGAATTAGGACAGCTCTGCCATCAGCAGCAACAAAGCCAAAGCGAGACGGAGATGGATTAATAAGTAAAGAAGAGTGTGACAGAAACAAAGGCTCTCAGATCACATGAAGGCTGTAAAGTTACCTGGGGCCTCGAAAAGGAGAAGAAGTTTTCAAACCTGTTTGTTTTGTGGCACTTGCTCAAAGAGTTCCTATGCATGAGCGTCAACTGTTCAGGGAAAGCAGGAGCAGAGGAGGGGGGAGGGGGGGACTGCCACTGCTGTAGCTGGCATACAGAAGTTTGAAGAGCAATAGGCATGTGCGAACTCACGCACTCACCCAGCATGCCGCTGTTCATTATTCCACAAATCTGTCAACTCCCACTGCTGAATCATCGTGGCGACACAGAAGGAGGGCGCCCAAGCGCCATGATGTTGTAACAGCAATTTTCGATGTTTGAGGACACAAATGGCTCATTGATTGTAAGAGGGAATTTCAAGAAAATGCATTGATATGCATGAGACTTCAAGTGAGTAAGGATGAAGCTTTCTGCCTTGGAATGATAGTCTACTCACGATACATTGTACTACAATTATTCTTATGCATTGCCCTTTGTCTTTACTTCACACTTGTTCTGTTTCCTAATTCTCTCTCTATAATTTCTATTTCTCCCATGGATACGTGTCCCTTTGTCTCAGAGCAGCCTGTTCAGTTTGACGCTGTCTACAGCACCTTATCAGTCGTAACTGCTACAGACATTCTTATCGCAGAATTTGAGGCAACATTTTGTGGCCGAGGTCCTCGTACCAGAGTAGAATACAGCCGCGAGCTCCGACACTCTGTTTACACTGCAGTCAATCACCCTAAAGTTCAACACTATTTGTTTTTTTTTAAAGCACAGCTTTTTTTTTGTGTTTAAAATATGTTCTGCTGGCAGCAAAAGGTTTTATCTGATGCTTAGAAGTTTATGAGGCATCACTGTTTATCAGCTGCTATCTGGTGTTTAAGTATAATCTTTATGACATCCGAAAAACCGCCGTGAAATTTACAGAACGGGGGTAAGGTCACCCTGCTGATGGGCTGTGGCTAACCGCTCCCGGAGTCGATTGCCTTTCCAGTGCCGCGCATGGACCGACCAATCGGAGATTGGACTCGCCCAGCCCCTCGTGTCATAACAACCCAGCAGCTTTCTCACGGTAAATTACCAAAAGACACAGAAACAAACCCATGAACGAACAAACTCATCTGTTGAAGTGCAGGTCGCTCCTGTGCTGCTATGGGATGGGATCGTAGCGCTTTATGAAGTCTGTGCCCAAACACCACTCCCGCACTTGACATTTGGGGATCTTGCTTGACCCTGTAGTGAGGGAGCGGCGTAATGAAGCTAGCTCTGCTCCCTTCCTAATCTGGTCTGACAGGTCCTGACTTCTAGAACATGATTAATGTGCGCTCCGGCTGCATCTGGACGCATTTCATGTCATCGGCAATATCACGCCGCTCCAACAAATGAGGACCCAAATGTCATAAATTATTGTGGCACGTTGTCTATATCCATTAGCAAACAATTTATTGCAAAGGTGAGAATGTTGTTTTGATTTTCTCATGCGGTGCCACCATATCTATCAGTCGGTCGGCCCCTGAGCCCTGATGTGCCACGGAAAGTCAAAAGAGTGATAGCCTGTATCCAGCTGCCATGAATCATTCCTCTACTATTTGCTCATTACCAGGTGGTTGTTTGAATTCGGCTTTTCATGGGACCAGTGTGTGGTTTTCCCTTGAGGAAGCAACGTGATCGAGCATATGGCCTACTGTATGTCAATGGTTATGAGAACTGGAGTCTGTTAACTTGTGTGCCCGTGAGTAAAGCAAGTGTTTATGACTTTGATTGGTCAGGAGCAGGATGCAGAGCTCAGAACAGCTGTGACTGTCCCAGGATTCATGAAATTCATTCAACTCAACTCGAGTATAAAGGAGCAATTCACAAAGTCTGATCCAAGCTGTGAGTTAGCAGATGAATTTGAATAAGAAAAAAGTTTCCTATCTCACTCTCTTACTAATCTCCAAATGTCTTGTTTGCTTGTTCTTTAGTGAAATCCAACCCCAAGGACCCGTCCTGATAGAAATACACTCACCAAACAGGCCACCTTGATGCGTTCTGCTGCTATTCAATTCCAGTTCTTGACATTTTGCGGTTGACTCAACAGAGCTTAGAAAGTCTGAGTAAACAAAGGGTTTGAAAAGGATAAAGTAGCACAAATTACAGCCGAATCACTGTTGATATTTCACAGCATTGCCACCAATCCAACTCACGTAGACACTGCTTGCCCCCCCTCCCGGACGACTCAGCCTTAAAGTATTTTCTCATTCGCTGCACGATCCACGGTCGCACGCGTCTTAATCTGAAGAGACGGTTCCATTTCAGCTCGCTCCCGATAACCTTCCCATTCATCGCTCCCCACGTGCACCTTCAGTGAAAAGAGGGAAGCGCCCAGAAATAGAAATGAAAGAAGATGATTTCAGTGGCTTTTTCATAGATTTAGTGGGAACAACTTGAGAGAAGTAGAAAAAGGGCGAGAATGAGGAGACGTGCAGAGTGAGAAACAGCTGCCGTGTTTGGCTCTGTGGTGTATCATCGGGTTGTGAGTATTAGCTGAATCTTATTGTCGTCGCTGTCTGGCTGGTTAAAAACACAAGGAAGCAGCCTTTCAATATTGGTGATGAAGTGAGGTAAAAAGAATGTTGCGTCATGACAAATGGACTGGTTAAATACCCCACTCGCTCTATATCATCTTGTTTAAAAAGCAATCAGTCTGCTTTCCTGTTGTCAAAGACAAACCCCGGGGGAGCATCTGGAATTTAAGAGACAAATGAGGTTCAAATCGGAAATGAAATAGTTTGAGAGGAAAGTAATGAGTGGACCCCGCTTTTTCTGATGAGCTTTATGCTGCTGACAGATTTCTGGTAGACTTAATATAGAGTTCTCATAGAGTGTAGTAGCCTCGTAGGAAGCCCTGTGGAGACTGAAGGCCTGCAGACTCTCTTCAATTTCTCTATTGTCTCCTTGAATTAAAACATGAGGGAGACTAATAAAAAGTGATCTTGATATAAATGTCATTGCACCATGTTTGTGTTACCATGAAAACATTTCCGTCAGACTTTGTTGGCTTGTTGGTTGTTTCACGCGGACCTGAAATGACCACAGTGGTGATTTTTGATTATTCCTGTTGTATTTGTCCTCACCTAAGGGGAAGCCTCAGCAGGGTTTTTGGGTCAAAAGACGAGGGGAAAAATAATTATAATACTAAGGGGGGGCTGTGACTAGTAGAGCCAGTTGCTTTTTTAATCATAAGGTTGGCTGTTCATCCCCCAGATCCTGCTTTCCACATATCAAAGTGTTCCGTGAGCAAGACACTGAACCCCAAGCTGCTCCCCGGGGAGCTTTCCAGCAGCCCACAGCTCCTATATGCTTAGGATGGATTAGATGCAGAGGTCAAATTCCATGTATGTGACAATGAAAATATAGTTCAAGTCCCGTAATATCTGCAGCTCACCTTTTCCCTACCAGTGGGGCGACAGAGCAGGGAGATGTGTGGTTTTTGTCCGAAGGCTGCCAGAAATGTCAGCAGCACACACCGGTGGTCACCAGCGGAGGTGGCAGGAGGGAGGGGGACGGAATGCTGATGAGGAAGCTGGGTAGCAGCAAAAGGCTGAGGCTTACGGCACATACCCCAGAGGAACATGTGTAAACAGGCACCGATGGCTGAATGCACACACATGCACGCACACAAGAAGTCACGGTGTAGGGGATAAAATACACACATATAGGTATGCCCATGGACAAACGCACACAGTAGCCTCAGTCGGACCACTGAGGCTACTGTAGCTGCAAACAGGAAATCATTGATCTGTCGTATAGAGAACAGCTGAGCAGACAGAGCTTCTGAGGGAGCTGACCTTTGTTGCCGCACCTCCGACCTTTTTGCGGATCACCTGTTCAGCTACATCTCTGGAGAATGTTTGCTCTCTCGCTCACAATTCCTTCTTAGCCCACACAAAGGAACACGGCGTATTGCTGATGCTGAGCGTAGACCGTATGGCTCATGAAGATTACATGAATCTAATTAAGAAGATACAAGAACCACCAGCGCCATCACAATCGCACTTCCTTGCATACCTCAGACTGAATAAATGCTTCAGAATATTCACATGCTCAATATCTTTTAACTTGTCAACTCCCACTGACATGTCAGTCATTTCAAAGCAATGCTATCGGGGCCAAATATTGTTGACGGTCACAGAACCTTTCCTGTAATATTCTAGTGGAGAACATATAGAACCAAATATGTGGACAAGTCAAAGAGTAAACAATGTGAGTGAAAGATTCTGCTACATGGATACACAGCCGCAGCTCCGACCCAAAAGAATAACCAAATAAACCATGTGTTGTCGATGAGTGATCGGCCACTCACCTGCTAGCTTGCTACAAACTTTAACCTGCTGATTTTACCCCAAAACCATGACATTTTCCAAGGAGTTTTGGTGCCTAAATCTAACCAAATTGACCGTTTAGAGGGCATGACATAATAAACGTGTAGTACTGTGGACCCACAGATATAGACGTTCTTGGACACAACCACTAAGCGTATGCAGATGAGCGTGTGACGTCATCTGGCTGCTTTTAGCGACTGTTTGGAGCTACTGCTAGCGACTTAATATTGGAAATGATTTGGCAACACTGCTAGCCACACCATTCCTGAACATGACTACGATCGACAACTTGAAAAATTCACACGCATTTACAGTCTTCACAAACATTTCATTGTGTCATAAAATATGCCAGCGGTTATTCAAATGTCGCTGCTCATTTTGCGAGATCGCTCGAGCACTATTTGCAGGTGCATGCACGCTGTCACAACATTGGAAATATGAAATTCAGCAGACTGACACAAGGAACAATCAGGTAAAAAATAGGCTACACAATCTGCAGCATTTCAGTGAAAAATGCATCGTCCATGGGGAGGATACTCTCACAGATTATTCCAACTTTTGCTAAGGGGAAAACAAAAACAGGAAAGTGAGGGTCAAGCGGGTTAAAACGTTTCATTATTGTATCTCCCAAATGTGGCAATTTGATATCAAGACAGATGGTAAGTACATTGATGTTGTCTAATTATTGAGAGAGGGTTGTAGCTAATTTTGGGCTAAACACCCCTTTATGTCTACTTCCACAACCCTCATTAGTGGACTCACAAGGTAGACAGACAAGAGCCAGTTTTCCAGTAGAAAACCCATAACAATCATAGCTTAGTGTTTTCTTCACCTTCCTCCCCATTTTCAGCCTGGTACCGCCTCCAGGGAAATCACAAACGGTCCATGAATTCACACTAACTAAATCTGTTAATTACGATGTCTGTTTCAAGTGGCAAAAATCCTCACGTTCACACTCACTCGATCTCAGCTCAGAGTTGTTACTACTGTACTTTGTGAAGACGTGAGAGACTTTGTAAAAATCAATAATATCCCCCGATGAGCTTCTCCTCTGCTCAAGGTTTCCCAAGTAAAAATTATAATTTGGAACTTGTAACCCAATACTCTCTGCACCAAGATTACTCACATCTTTGACCGGCTATTCTTAAATCCCACGGTACAGGCTCAAAACAAAGCTGTCAGGTCAGCTGAGTCTGTACCACATAACATTTTTAAAAAATTATGTTGGCTGGCGTTTTTACAAGTTTGTTACTTCTGATTCGTTTGTTATATTGCTTCTGTTGTTGAGTATCTGTTTTTGTTTTATACATTTGTATGTGTGTTTTCATGCTGTGTGCTATGTGGAGCACTTTAGCACTGCTGTTCCTGAAACATGCTATATAATAAAGGTTTACTTATTTGCTAAAACTCTACTTTGAACTTGTGAGGTGAATAGATGGAAGCCTGTTTTCTAGTATAGCTTTACAACATCCTTGCACACACAGAGCGTGTAAGATATGGGCTTAGTCTCTGTGACGTCCCCCATAGGTTTCTGAGGAGCCTTTCTGAAGCTCAAATTGGGTGTCTGCGTGACGATACAGCCTATCTCCAGCCGAATCTAAAAATGGCCAAAGAGGTAGATCTTTGGTGGAGCTGAGACCGGCCCAGGTGACGCAGCAGAGCAGACAGCTAGAAGCTAGCGACTTGAGACGGCACCCACCTGTCACCCGTAACGGACACACCCATAATTATACATACATTTAAGCCTTGGTATAATTAAAACAAGTTAGTTCCCCCTGCATACTTTTCTTATGAATGGGAAAATTAGGGATAAAGCTGAAAAAACGCTCTTTGTACCAGGCTGTTAACATGGTTCTTTCTGCTGTAAAGTTGTTGGTGTTTTTTTTTTTTACATGGGTGTTTATGGGAATTTTTTTAGCACTTCGAGTTGGCTTCACTTCTTAGCACCGAAGTATGCCGCTTGCTTGCTCATCACACGTGACATGTGTTCATCATGTGGCCCCACCTCCCTGATTCCTTCCTGCGTTCCTGCCGGTCTCATTGCCCGTTCATTGGCTGCCTCGTTGAGCTGTCTGTGCACCTCTCATCTGTCTTTCTCTTAACTCACTCCATGTCCTCTGCTGTAATGGCTGCTGAGACCTATTGATTTTCATCCTGGCTACTTCTCATCGAGCATCTGGCGGTCTCTTTCACTTATGCTGTGAGCAGCGCAAAAGTTTTTCTTTCAGGTCAGTGAAGGAGTATCAATTGCACTACCTATTGTATTTAAATTTTCAAATTTTTAATTCAAGAGGTGACATTGAAAGCTCTCCCGCAGCATCCAGCAGAGGGGATTTTCGAGGTTTTCTTGTGAGGTCTCATTTTATCGTCCCTGCTGAGATTCTTCAGCTATTAGCTCCCCACTACATGATTGGACAGTTTGGAAATAACAGACCATTTGTCCCTTAAGCACCTCATAAAAAGCCTCTAATGCTGTTTTCTCCCAATTAATCCAAAAGTAGTTTTAAATCACCACAAATTGACACCCTTGAGCAGAAAAAGGTCCTAGATGCACTTTAGAAGACAACTCCTCGACCTCTTTTCCCCACTGCATGTGGTAATGAGGGGAAATTGAGCAAAATGTGTTTTTAATTGAAAAAACAATAAAGCAGCAATATTTCATTCCTGAAATGCATTCCGACATCAACCAAAGATGCAATAAAGAGTGGTCAAGTCAACAAAGCCACAGAAGACAAAGGGAGTGGGAGGCATTAATCAGGTCGTCAAGGGGAACGCATCATGACAGTGTGTAGTGTCTAATTACTTGACGATCTCTCAAGTCTTGGACACTCAGAGGCAAAGTGGATGAGAGCCGCACAAGCCCAGCTGCCTCGCTGCCGGACGCCTCTGGGCTCCACGTGTGAGCACTGTGATTTTTCTGGTGCGCTGCAGCCGAGTGATCATTACTCAGATTGGGAACAGATACTGTAGCCTGGCTGGGGACTATTGACGTGGGTTATTTTTACTGTGCAGTTTGGCTTGAGGGAAAGGATAATGATTGTCCCACACATTAGAATTCTAAAAGGCTTTTCTTGTTGCCCCGCGACATGCACACACAGTGGCTCAGAGGCTGTCCTATTCAACCAACCACTGAAAGACACATTTTGACTGCAGAAGCAAACTAGTGAACTGTTGAACCAACAACTTGAATTTTGGATTTGAATGTATTCTGATGATAAAGAGTGAAATACTTAATTCAATACATTTGTCCCTGCACAAAACACCTTTTGTGTGTTATTATGCGTAGATAAAAACTACATGTAAGAGAGCAGCAGTCCCAGTATGTAATGGCACTCTAATGTAAAATAAGATCCACCGTCCAAATATGGTCTTACTTCAAAGCAGGACGAGGTGACGTTCTTACAGCGAAGCATACTCATCCATTTGGTTCGGTCTGAAATGTTTTCTTCTTGTTTTCTCTCGAATCAAGGAGGTTGCCAAACAAAGTGAGATTCAATTTCAGGTTATATGTAACAAGAGCATTAATATACTCCCCCGTTCCCTCATTCCTCCTCCTGTCCAGCAACAATATAAAATGGTTGATTACAGCATGGAATGTATCCCCCAATTCACTGACAATCCAAGGTTGCTTGAGAGGTGGTCCGTTTCCAAGCGAATCCTGGTGCTGTTCGATTGCAGACAGAACATAATCTGACCCGATTGCAGGAAGTGAACCAAACCTTGTTACACAGAACCATCTGAGAAGCCGTCATTGGAAACTGTTTACACGATGGCAGGCACTTAAAAAAAAAAAAATAGGTGGCAGGTAATTGAATGAACCATCTGTCAAATAAACTCTCACCAAAGTAAGCCGGGAGAAGAGCGAAAACAACCTTGACATGGAGAAAAGACTTCAGTGCCATTCTTTCAATGAAGAAATACTCAGTTGTGATATATCTGATGCTATAGCAGCATCTACAATAATCTCTTCAGGAGCAGCCATTGTGGCGTCTCCATTGGCGTCTCGCACACACCTAAGTCAAGCCTTTAGCAGCAAGTATCTCCTCACAGGGTGCTGATTAGCACTGGCTTGCCAGAAACAAACGCATTACTTGAAACCTGGCAAAAATCTATTTTTCGTTTAATCTGATGGCATCGCGAGAACCAATATGCCGTGCAAGTTAATGTGAAAACACCCTCGCTTTTAAAACATTTGCAGAACCAATGTGTAGAGTATTTCAAAAACCTGCATTGCAGACAGTACTTGCATTTATTTACAGAATTGGCCGACATTTTCTGTCACCAGCTTTTGCTGGTGGATTGAGGCATTTAAACGCCACCAACTGTCTTCAAACAGTCAACATTTAAGTGTGTACAGCCGTTCCGAATGGCAACACTTGTACGCAGGGGGAAAAGTTGGCCGTTCTAGAGAGAGGCAAGATGCAGCACTCGCGCATATATGGACATGTTGGCACAGATTTTAAGACGGTCTCTGATGGAAGTTATTCATAATGTTGCACTCGTTCGTTCACACAAAGATTGACAGAAATGGTTGTGTTAAGAATGGAAAAAATAGAGCTTGAGAGAAAAGCTCAAGCCTTTGCACTTTTCTCACCGCCACACAGAAGAGTCAATCCCTCTACTCTGTGAAGATGTAGTTGGAGAGGGTCTCCAAAGGTGTTAGACCAATATGTGGCTGCAATAAACCTTTGAAAAGGGTCACATACTTCAAGAAAAAGAGGATGAAACCTTTCCAAAAACAGCTGGGCACGGTTGGCACTGTGCTGTGTCAGCAAACGTAGCATGTAACGATTCTCAGACCACAGTTATTACAGCAGCAGAAAGTTTAATAACCCCTATTCTTGAATACCAATATCATCAATAATCTATGGTTGTACATTTGACACCAGTGGACGTGCACCAGACCAAAGTCATAAAACATACCTCTTCTCTCTCTGTTTATGTTTTGTGAGGACATACAAGGACAGAAGCACACACACACAAACACACACACACACACACAAACACACACAAACACACACACACACACACACACACACCCTTCTAGTTATCAAGATATACTACATCTGCTGGAAGAGTGAGTGATCTGTGAGTGTTTGTGTGCTTTTTTTGCTCGATGTCTCTTGCTCAGGCAGTTGGCCAGACAGAGCAATTTTGCCGGAGTGAACAGTGACCTTTGACTCCATTACAGCTGATTAGATTGCCTGCCCCCCCCCCCTCCCACGCGCGCCACTGGCCAACTGCCTGCACTACACCCTGATGCAACCAGGGCCACACACTGCTTTCTGTCCCCTCCACTTAAACCCTCCATCCCTCTCTCCACCTCTGTGTTCCTCTCCCTCACCTGGCCTATTGCAGCTCCCTCCTGCTACCACTCATCCATCTCTGCCTCTCTCCTTTTCCTCCGCCGCTACTCTTTCTGTCCTCCTTACAAATCATCCTGGATGCCTGGATGTCCTCCTTGTCCATCCATCTCTTTCTTTAACCCTCTCTCCTGTCCCTCCTTCATCATGTCATCCCTCTGTTCCTGCCTTTCACACCTCTACATTTTTTTTTTAAACTGGTCAAAAGTATGTTGACACCCAAAGATAACAACCATATTTTGTGTTTAACACCTCATTTCAAAAGAAGACTTCTGCGAACATTTGCCACAATACTTTGGCACTTGGGTGCAGAGAGTTGCTCCCATTCAGCCACGAGAGCGTTACTGAGGTTGAACACTGGTGTTGGGCAATAAGACCTGGCTCACAGTCTCTGTGCCTATTCATCCCAGAGGTGTCGGTTGAGATCAGGGCTCTGTGCAGGCCAGTGAAAGGGAGGCGGTAGCTCGGTTGTTGGAGCATGTGGGCCTTTAATCAAAGGGTTGGTGGTGTGATCTCTGGTTTCCACATGTTGGATGTCCCTGAGCAAGGCGGTAAACCTTAAATTGCTCCCCATGTATATATCAAAGTAGCTTTAGACAAAAGCAAATAATGCAATGTTAGAAAACATTGACATGTTGAAACAAATAGAGGACTTCCCTCGGCTGTTGCCACAAAGTTGTCTATAGTCTAAAATGTTGTATGTATGGTATTGGGTAGCATTAAAGTGCAGTGAAACAGTATCTCTATCTTCTGTGATGTGTTTTAACCACATGTTTTGGAAATGTAAACCATTTTTGCTAACGGATATCCAAACACACACAACTTATGATACTTGTGTCGCCATGTTAATCGTTGTCTCTTGGCATAGGGCAAATTGTGAATATTTTATACCAAAATCCCTCTTTATTCTCTTTCTGATGACTCATCTTGAACTTGAACTGGCCATGTCGTCTATTACCCTCTTGCCTTTCTTCCTTGGTTTTTTTCCTCCATCCCTTCCTTTTCCTCTCTCATCCTAGTCTCTCCCCCTTTCTTCAGCTCTCTCTTTTTGCATCCATTATCACCTCTCTCTCTCTCTCTCTCTCTGTTCAAGCCCATAGCTTTGCTTCTTGGTTAAGGTCACTGTCAGTTTACATTAACCGTGGTTCAGTTAATCCATCACGCACACTGAGTCCATGTATTCCAGCACACACAAACAGACATTTTGCTCTCATCAGGTGTGTAGTGTAACATTTTCAGTCCAAAAGGCCAACATTTAACGTTAGTGTTGACGTACAAATCATCATGGAGTCCTCTCACACCTCTCTGTCATTGATACATATCTCCTCTATATACTCCTAATCTAATCAAACAGAAATATGGCCGACATGAACACCGGGTCCGGATGATTGAATGAAGTGAAACAAAAGGGGAGTTTAGTCGGATTATCAGGCTACAAATACGGTCAGTCGGACTGTGCACAGAAGGCCACAAAGTCAGTACGCCAAATACCAAAAACATGACATTGCTGTTAGGGCTGCAGTGACAGACACCCCCACATTTAGGAGAGTAAAAGCAGTTTACCTGTTTGTCAAAGTACTCTACTTTTATAAAAACCACACCACCACTGCCATCATTTAATTACTGAAGCCTATTGAACTATTTATTCTTTGAGATGGTGTAGACGCGTGCACGAATGTGAGGCTTGAGGTCCCCTTTTAATAACGTCAGTATTCAGATTTCCTTCTATGTAAGCAGTAAAAGAAGGAAATCGCCTTCCTTTAGAAACGGTGTTTGTATAGAGTGTCTAAATGAATTACGGAGGAAGCTCTGTTATGATCGTCTTGAATGCCTTTTACATTTGACTGACCTTGACGCTTCTGCATACAAAGAGAAACACAGAATCTCTCTGCCAGATTGATAGAAACCTGCATCAACCAGTATGGTGACGCTTTAGAGCCTGTGGGAGAATGTGATTGAAAGCTTGGATTATTCTAAACTGTGTGTTTACACCATTGTCCTTTGCTCTGGGGTGTGTATACGGCTGTATAGAACTTTAATTTATGTTTATAATAGCAGGTAACCAGGCGCTGAACTTCTTTATGTCCTTAAACCATGTTCTTGATCTTATTATTCAACGGTGAATTCAAGCAAAGCATCTAAAATACAGGATGTGTGGGTGCATAAAGAATGCCTCGTATGTGTGTGTCAGATTTTATTATTCACCTCTGAATTCAAACAAAGCTTTTGAAAATATGTCTGCCCACGTATGCATGTGTGTCCCTGCATGAGTCTGTGTGTGTGTGTGTGTGTGTGTGTGTGTGTGTGTGTGTGTGTGTGTGTTGTGTTGTTATTCACTGCCCAAAGAGTCAGCCCTGAGTTTATCAATCGTGGACTGTGGCCGCAAGGGCACCGTTAATGAACCAGGAACTTTGCTGCTATTACTGAAATTAAAAAGGTGGCTTGTTCTACATGGTAATGAAGGTGTTGGTCAGTCTTTGACACGGCTCCAAAAGCACAGAATACAAATATAAATTCACCCCTTAAATCCTTTGACGTGTTTCATATTCTGCAGCAGTTGGGCTGGGAGGACCACCTTGACCACCTTGGCCTGACAAACCTTTTGTTGGGAGTAAATTACAATAATAGTGAAGCACTAATGGGAAAAAAAAAAGTGCATTTGCTGATAGCTGTCTTGTGATTTTTGTCTTTAATCACCCCATGTTCGAACAAACCGCTGCAAAAGTGTCCCCTACAATGCCCCTGTGGTAGATTGACTGTGATAAAGTGCCCTCTAGGTTGCCGTTAACATCGAGAAAACATGATGCACTGCCATATAAGTTACCCTACTGCTAGAAAACCCTCTGCGTGCTGGTGCACCAAAGCACCCTTCAGACAGTCTGTGTCTGCCACTGACTCAGTGTGTTTGCATGCACTTTAAAGAGTACTCTACCTTTGCCGGGCTCAATAAACAGTTTGTTTTTTTAAAGGATCAAAATCAATGCACCAGAACCCAACATATCGCCTTTTTCATTCTATGCATTCCTCTTCCTTGTCTATTCCACTATTTCTATTCAACTCCACACCTCGAGAATCTTTTTCAATTTTTCAACCTCTTGTCTTCTGCCCCCAGCAGACGCTGGCTTATTAGAGTTTTCGCAGCTCCCCCTGAAGCCACAAAAGGCTTTACACAACTCTTTTTACATATTTAGTAGCACTCCCATTGACCTGAAAACAGACTTTGACTTGTTAAACCGGTGGAACTCCTCTATAAGTAACCAGATTCCTCAGGGAAACCAGGTTACTGGAGAACGGGTTGACATTAGCTTTTTACATGTCAAGCTTGTTCCCCGGCCGCTGAGCACACATATGCACATTTTATGATGATTGCGATTCCACCGCAGCAGAAACGATTAGTGCATCTCTCAATTAAGAGAGAAGCTGTGCACATTAGCTCACAAGGCACAGCAGCCCAACTTCATTGTTTATTTAAACGTTGTTTTTCCTTCTCGTGCATTTTGAAGAAATTACAGCTTTATTAATTGATGACTCTCATGGCACAAATGTCATCGCATCCCGTCACTGCAGCCCAAAGTAAATCTTTTGGCAATGAAGCTCGTTTGCATAGAAAGGGGCAGATTTTGTGCTGTAATGTCTGCATATTATACCGAATTCAAATACATGCAAATAGCACAGGAGCACAGAGACACTATTTGCTCTTGCTTTACAGTTAGGGTGCACCTCACTCTTTGAGAATTACACCGTTTCTTTTTGTCTTACTTACACACGTTTAGCGGCCACAAAAGCCGCACAATGCTTTTGTGAATTCTCGTACATGGCCAAGAACACACACACACACACACACACACACACACACACACACACATACAATCAACCTGTTGCTCCCATATTTGGTGACGATTAGATTTAAATGCTGCCTGTAGTGTGATGAATTTCATTCTATTTGAACAATTGAATTAAACGTGGTCAACATTCGTTTTCAGAGGTTTCGTGATCATTTCAGACTCTTCTCTATTTTCAGATTAGTATGAATCATTCATTGAAACATTTAACCTGATTATATTCATGCTACTGCCTACTGGAATGATTATAAAGCGATTCTTTTTGCTCTCCAAACGTCTTAAAATGCACATAATTAGAGAATATGTGCATTCAGGGAAATAAAAAAGGAAAATTCTAGTGCAATGTGTGAGGGTGTCTGAATGTTTTTAGATTGTTTCAGTACCCCCTGTGCGTATGCCCATGCTTTTTCATAAGAGCCTTGTTTGGTTTTTACAGTGTTTGTGGAAGTTATCTCCAGCTTCCTTTGAGTTTGCCCTACAGTCTTTGACAATGCCCTGACTGGGCTTTGTTCACCATCCTCCCTCTTGTCTCCTCACCCTGCTCTCTGCCATCCTCTCTTTCCTTTGTTTTTTTGCCATCTTTCTCCTCTCTCTCTGTCTCCATCTATATCCTGCCACCTTTGTCTTCCTCCCTCCCCCCCCTGCTTCATCTCCATCAGCCCCTCCTGAACCTTTGTGCTTCTTCCCTTTTCATTGACTCCCCTTTTTGAACTTATTCTCCCCAGGTGGATGAGAGAGAGGTAGAGAGAGAGAGAGTAAGAGAGACACATCCGTCTAGAAATCAAAAGTGCAAGGCGTTGCGTCTCCACATGAATTCCCACACACCTTGTAATTGCAGTCAGGGAGCACTCCAACAACTCACTTAATTGCCTGCCATCCAATTTATGGCGAGATTGGGGAGGCGATGGGAGTCTGAGCAAAGGGGGGAAAATAGCAAAGAGAGATGACAAAAGGAGTAAAGAGGGCAGGGGAGATGGAGAACCAAGTCCAAACAAAGATATGGTTGCTGTGTTGTGTTCTGGTGCAAATGAACAGAACGAGTGAACCATATTTTATTAAAAGTGAGGATTTTCATGGCATGATAGACAGTTATTGTATTTTCCCAACATTTAGAAAGGAGAAACTCAGAATGGACCTGCAGTTAGACCCATTAGTGACTTGAAGTAATGATTCTAGGTGGGAGGATTGCAAAGAGGTTGCCATTGTTCACGCAGGCGTTCTGCTACAGTGCAATTGATACAAGTGCAGCCATTAATGCTCCATTAAGCTTTATACGGTATACTGTTGCTTTATGCAGAAGTGTGTTGAAGGCCTTTGTTGCTGCTCCTGCATCGCTTACAGAAAATGCCACGTACCATTAGACAAGAGTGTATCTATAGTCGGCACTGTCAGGTCTTGAACCACGTCGGCAGGTAATTCAAACTACAAGGCGTGAAATACCAAAGGCCAGAGAGAGGGGTGCAGAGAGAAAGAGGCCAGACCTTTGTACTGGTGCTGTTGTGTTAGAACTCACCAACAGTGATCACATGAAGCCAGTGCCAAACTCATAGATCAATCCACCCAGAGGATCTAGCCCCGCAGATACGCAGAAAAAAGTGGAAGAAACAGTAAAAAAATAGGTTATATTGTTATTACCAGCTTTTAATTGAAGTTCCCCCTGAAACCCACGGTATTTCCTGATATAACTGGTGAAACAAATCATCCTGTATGGTTTGGTTATTTTCTGCCGGTAGAAGCCGAGTTAACTCTGACATATTTTGCCTTCCTGTGGTGTCAACATTGTTGAGAAGTGATAACTTTGCAATGCTAACAAGCATACTGTAGTTGTCGCACATGTTGCTATAGCAGCAACAGTGTGACAACAGCAACAAAAAGAGGGACTGACCCAGATGCGCCTGTGGGATCATTCCGTCTTTGACTGACCTATAATTGAACTGGTATTATTATATTTATATTAGATGCAGACACATATTTTTTAATATATTTTTTTTCCGATTATTTTTACAATTATTATAGTTATTATAAATAACTGTTCATTATTATAATATTAAGCGTTTCTGTTTTCCCCCCGTTTTAATTTGCTGCTGATGCTGTTTGCCTTCCATGCAAACCCAACACTTCTGCGTGTTAATCTGTGTTGTGTTGATGCAGCGTAAGACGAATGACAACAGCTTTACTTGACCAAAGAGCAGCTTAGGGAAGAAGACTGCTAAGTAGGACACATATTAATAACTACGGTAGATACATTTTTTGGGTGTTGCGGGGCAAAAATATTCCTGATCCAGAAAACCCTAATGGTAATCCACTAGCAACTTCCTTAATATTGTTTTACATGTATTCCTAGAATATAATAGCCTGTTAAATAAAACAGCCTACGCTCTGCTCCGCTCCCTCCGGTGTATTTCCTCTATGTCGGTACCCTTGAACACATTACAGAGGGTTCCTCCGCTGGTTGCTATACTTTTTCAAACTGCCATGAAGTCCCGTTTTAGGAGGATGACATGCTAACCAGGCTAAAAAGAAAAAAATTGTTAATCAGTGCAACAAACTCTGCTTCTTGATTTAGTTTAATTAATCAATGGAGAACGTGTGCGCTGTATGCATCATGAGCATGTGTTTTTCGTCTTACAAAAGCTTTGCGTGGAACACTGTGATGAAAAGCTAACTTTATAGAAATGCATTTTTTTAATAAACATCTACAGTTCCGTATAACACTCTGATGTTAATTGTGTTGTTTTCGTTATCCCCGGGCTAATCCAGAGCTGCCATATGGAGGTTTGTTACACCTGAGGTTTCTCAAACTTTGCGAGGTTGATGTCAGATTTTTTAAGTCAAATTAGAGTCTGAGTCTGTCTCCGTGGTGTGACTCTGTCTCCGTTGCCTTTGCAGCATTGTGTCCTTTTAGATACCCTCTGACAGAGTGACAGCAGTGTTGTGGTACTGCACTTAGACCATGGGTGAAAATACTAGCCTTTATTCACTACATGTACCCACATGGGAACTATGCACACATTAGAGATGTATAGACAGATACACCCTAACTGACAAACAAACATACACCCACACGCTGCAGTAAACCTTTCTTATAGTGCAAGTTCATCACCAGAGGGGGAAAAAAACAACCACCTAAACAAACTGAGTGTTGTTCCTGAAGATGAAGTGGCCAATCCCTGCAGTCCGCACAATGAGGTTTCCCTCTGGGCGCTGGCTTTAGCTTTGATTAATATGCATGAGTACATTGCCAGTGTGAGGGTGGAAGGAGGGGGGGTTGTTTACTCTGGCGAGGAGTCGGTGGGAGGGTGCTACTGTATCAGATGGCAGCAGGATGTGGAGGTGATCGCATGGAGGGTTGTGGAAGTGCGTGTTTGTATTTCTTCTTCGGGGTAGTGTGACAGGGCAGACGAAAGACAGATGGAGTGGTTCTCGCTGTGGAGACAGATGACATATGGATCAGCCAGAGATTCAGAACCCTAGAGGTCAGAGGTCACAGATATAAGATGTAAACATGTGGGGGCGTACAATTGTGTTTGTGTGTGTGTGTTGTTTTGCGAATTGGCCATGTTGTGGCTTGTAATACTCCCCCAGGCTAACATCAATTATTGTCCAGAGAGGAAAAAAAGCAGATGACAAAGAGGTATCAATATCACGCTGGTATATATTATAAGGAGCAGATGTTTAAAGCTGCACAAGGCAAGATGCTGTAAGGTATTCTGGCGTTCTTATAGATTTAGTGGGGCAGGTCATTCAGCAAAAGGATTAAGCTGCACAATAAAGGTTCCTTGGTGGACTTGAATAGAGGACTGACTAGTTAAAGGAGTCCCACAGTGGCAGTGCTATGGTGTGTGCACAACATCAACAGCAATCAATGTAATCACAATTAGCACAACTGATGAATCCAAAGATTCCCATTGAGTTTTGTATCGGGGCTAATCACCAGGGTTTGGCAGCAACAGCTATCTGTAGTTTGTGAGTAAAGTCCTTTCTAATACAAATGACATTATTGTTGTTAATATCATCATTACCACAGTGGTTCACAGTTGTGATGCAAGATTTCTAAGAATTACAATCATTAAACTTAAAATTGAAATGTGTGCAAAAAGATTTATGATTTATTATCCATAAGTACATTTTTTGTGGTTGCCTGCAATTCACGCTCACCAAGTTTAGTTCAGTGTTAAACCCAACTTTGCTTTTAACATCTGCAACACTGGGAGGGAGGGAGCAGGAGAGAGCGGGCACAGCATGAACGGAGGCAGCTGGAGGGATGGAAAGAAAGGGAGGTGGATGGGGAGGAGAAAAAGGCGGGGGAGGGATAAATGGAGGCGGTAGAGTTGGAAGAGTGGAATATAGTAAAGAATGTGGTGGATCAAAGAATACTGTTCTAAGCAACACAAAGAATCAGACGCGTGGGACAAAGAAAAAGACTTAGAAAGACCTCCAAAATCTCAACACTGGGGAAAGAAGTTTCAATGATTTATTCAACAGAACATATGTTAAATCACAGCAGAGGGAGGGCATTGTAAAAAATAAACTTTACAGCTAAGTTAAAGTGTGTGTGTGTGAGTGCGTGTGCGTGTGCGTGTGTGTGTACGTGCTTTGGAACGGGAACAGGTAGGATGTTACTACAGAGGTTTGTATGCAGATGATACCAGCTGCAGCGCGGGGATAGAAACCCTTATCCCCAGAAAGCACTGGGGAGAGAAGAAGCTTCAACGGATGGAGGGTATAAATAGTAATGGCACCGAAACAGAGACTGATCCAAGCTGCCAATATCAGCTCATACTGGAGGGAAACCGAAAACCAAACTGGCATAGCCGCCAACACTGCCTCGCGTCCCGTGAGTCAACAGCACCTTAGCTTCACGATCAACGTGGAAGGGTTTGTCGACTTGTTTAGTCGATGCTTTAATTAAGTGTGGTGTTCATAAATGTGCCACTACAGTTTCTCTAGACGTCAATCTATCGATCCACCGCTTTACCCACTTTAACTGACATGTCTTAACTATTGGATGGATGTCTATTACATCCTTTACTGACATTCATGAAGCCTGCTGATTTTGGTGATTTTTGTATTTTACTGAAATATCTTGACTGTCATAATTCCTGCCTCATTGTCGTGTGTTTTTGTCCCTCCTTCCACTCTCATTCCGACTTCCCCAGGTCCTTCATTGCCATTCTCTGCCTGTCCACTCAGACTTCTCCACTTCAGTCACCTCACTCTCTCGTTCACCTGCTCACCTGTTCCTAATTCCCCCATCACCTCTCACAGTATTTATTCCAGCCCATCTCAACCAGCTCCAGGTTGTCAATGAAGGTCATGCCTTTGCTTTCCAGCCATCTGAACCCAAGCCATCCTGTTCAGGGCTCAACAACAAGGCTTGCCCGTTTTCCCGGGGAAAGTAAAATGCCATTCCAGGCCAGTAAATCGAGCTCGAACTCACTCGCCCAATCGAGTCAGTGGTAAAAAAATAAGTAAAGTCATCAATTTTTCCCTGAGCTGATGGAAAGAGCAAAAGAATCGTCTCCCTTCCTTCTCATTTCTGTTGATTGCACTCGGGAGGAAATGGGAGTCTTTTCACACAAACAACTCTCTTTTCTGATCTTCCCTCAGCCACAGTTCTCGATTCTCTTCTCTTTCTCACGTCGATGCTGCTCTTCTAGATTTAATTGCTTCACCTCGGAGACAACAGCTGAGAGGAGCTAGACCAATGGGGGTACGAAATAATGTTGAGCTGGTTGTACCTCTGTATACCCCCGATGAGTTCAAGATGCATTTTCGAATGAAGAGGACGATGGTTCAAACCCTTTGCAATGAGGTGCCATCTGAAATTACAAATCAGGGAGTTGGCTGATCATCTGCCAGCTGCCCTGTGCAGTCCTGGTTCTGGTTCTCCCTTGCCTCTGTTCCCTCCAGCAGGCCCAGCGATACTTTATTCAACAGCTTAGCCCTGATCAGGACACTGTGTAATTAAACCTTGGTCTCACTGTAGAATGTCTGGCTTATTTTGTCCCACACAAATAAGTAACAAGTCAAGTCCCCTTGAATTATACTGAAAGAGAATATATAGAAGATAATATGAGCTTTTAACCTTTTATAATAATAAAAGGCATATTTAAATGCTAATTCTCTGTGCAGGGAGATCAGGGACAGTTTTGAGGTCAAAGTCAGAAGTTGAGGACCCTTTCTTCGGGTCGTCTGACCTCTAAAATCATGGTCTGGCCCTCCGAGGCTGGCCTCAGAGCTATAAAGATAAGCCAGGTCTTCTCCAACAGTGCAGGCTTCCCTGGGGTGATGGGAGCCATAGATAGAACCTACGTTCCTGTTAAGACCCCACACCAGTTTCCTGACACTAAATAAACCTTTCCACTCTGTTCAGCTCCAAGCACTATGTGATCACAAAATGGTGTTCATTGATTGCTATACAGGGTACACAGGGTTGTTGCACGATGCCAGGGTCTACAATCTGACCTAAACAAAAGGGCAATAACTGACACAAGAAAATAATTCCCCAGTGATTCACACATCACAGGAGATCCATCTTTCCCGCTGCAGCTATGGCCTCTGGTGCCAAATACAAAGGACAACTCACTAGACTCCAGTCACACTACAACACAGAGTGTTGTCGAGAGATCATGGTTCAAGAGGTTTGAATATGTTGACATGGAACACACTGACCTTATCCCCATGTGCATTCTGGCAAGCCTCCACAACGTCTGCTTAGTGAACGATCACCACCTGGAGGAGCTGATGCGGGGAGAAAAAGAGGCATAACCCTCCGCTTCTAACCCAAGAGCCTGAAGTCTTGTACCAGCATCACTATTGCTGCCCAGTAAAAAGTGGAGACCCTTGCATGAACCAAGAAGATCATAAAAAGACATCAGTTGATAAATAACTGATTTTTACGATGTAATTATTATTTAATATTGCAATGTTAGTAAACAAATATGTTTAAATATTAAAATAATCGCAGAATATTGACAGTAAAACCATAACACTGAAGAATAAAAAATTAAATCCATAAATGTTTATGCCTAATAAAAATAATCATACAAATAATAACAAAAAAATCCAATCCATTTGTTTTCTTTTCTTGTTTTTTTTCTCTCTACTTGTTCACTGTTTTGAAGCAAGTTCAGGATAGCACAGGATCCTTTGCATCATCTTCTGTGTGCCGTTGGTGTTCCTCCTGTGCTTTCTTATCTGATGCTTCCTGTCGGGCTTGAGAATCTGCTCTGTAGTCTTTCAGTCAGCCAGGTTCTTCTTTGGCCTTTCTTTTTAAGGTGGAGGCATGCTGTGGTCTCAGGAAGTGCTTGTTCTTGGGGCGTGGTCTGGTCTGTCAAGTTGGTATCCAGGGCAGCTGGGGATCCAGCAGGGAACTGGTCTTTCTATCAAGACCTGATGTGTTGCTTGCAGTTGCCAAAGGTACAATGTTAGGGTATCTGTGCAACAGTTCATATAAGACATGAAAATAGAGACATGTTGCCCTGCCGGCCCCTGATTTCTTCTTCTTTGACAGAGCATCTTTGTAAACTCTCGTCATTCGTCGCTGGTCAGTTGATTCCTCAGCTGGTCTTGGCTCTGATTTAAAAAAAGAAGAGGAGATGAAAAAAAGCTGGGTTAATTACTAAAACAAAAAAATACTTGTTTTGCACAATGTCTCTCAACGCCGGCACCCTCTCAGGACACTTAGGGAGATCCCACGGGGTCCCCATTAAAATGAGGAATATTAGCATTATTGCATTCACCAGTCAACCTAATGACAGAATGTACAATAACTAACATTGATCATCATGTTTCCTCTCCGCTGTTATTTATCTGGCTACAGTTAGTAGAATTAAGTAACAATTTGCGAGACAGTTAAAGTGTGGAATTCTGGTCTAAATCATATTTAGCTAGCTTGACATTACAAAAAAAAGATCTTCTCAGGTGGAAGTGCCTGTGACACAACCGTATGTAATGGGGGTTCATGGCTTCAACCGAATATTTCACATGATTTAAACATGTACATTTTTAATAGGGAATACAGTATTGCAAATATTAGCTTGTTACAGTGCATAAGGACATGCTTTTTAATGGATTTTCTATCTCTAATTGTCCGTGCTACAGGTAACACGTCTCAAGCCAGACCTTAGCTGGAAAGGAGATATCTGACCTCCAAAGGACCCACCTGCATAAATAAAGGTTACAGTGGTTGAATCAAAACTAACAAGACACCCTCTGGAAATTCCTCGTTGGTCTTGTAGCCTGATGTCAGTGATGTAAAACATAAAAAGAGCTTGTCTCATACATTTTTTGGTCTTCTTCTTCGCAGAGAGATGAGTCAAGCTGTCAAGGCTTTACACGGCGATGCAGCTAACGAAGAAGCATGATTTTATGCCCGTAGCTGCGAGAGACGGGTCTCAGGTCAGGGCGATATTGTCACAGCACTGACTTCTTAGTTTAGATTACCATCGGCCTGAATGACTGGAGAGGGTAGTGACTGAGAATGTGTATCGGCTATCTCAGATATTTATGACCAGCCTTTGCTCGTGCATTCGTGATGCTGTGAGAAAGGCCAGAGAATGACTGAGATCGTTCAGTAAATTGTCTAGACTTTATGTGAGTATATTTCTGTAAGACTAAATGTGTATTACATTAGAACAATACAGTATATGTGGGTGGTTTATTTCTGTATGGATGAATGTAAATTGTGCATCGACAAAGTTCACTGGTACTGTTTTTACCCCTCCAGAAAGTGTGATAGGGAGAAGTAGTAGGGAGAAAGTGTTTCACACTGCATCCTACATTATATATATTGTCCTTGAGGTCAGCATAGACTTTTACGATACCTAACCAAGACCACAAACTTTGCTTGGCCTTTGTCTCAAGTAGCCAGACCTATCTCCATAGCACTGTGTCAGCACTAACGAAAGGTCTGGCTCCACATATTAGCATTCTGCTACAAGGGGAAAAAAGGCTCTGGCATGTTTGTATTTCTTTTCACAACCATCTTATGTAGCGCTCGGCACAGGATGCAGGCACAGTTCTCTCTTGCAAACTAATTGGAGAGGAGAATGCTGCATGAGGTACGTGACCCATGGCAAGCTTATATCCTCACAGTCTAAATCCGGTGCGACTAGCCTGGCCTTAACTTAAGAACTGCCTGTATATAACCATTACAACATTAATCAGGCTTCGTGCCAGGAGCAGAAAACAACTGAAACTATTCATCAATTAGTGGATCGACAGAATACTGATGTGCAACCATTTTGATAAATGATTAATCATTTAAGTAATGATTAGAAAAAGCTTTGCTTATTTGGAACATTAGACTGGGGGAAACATGATGTACTTTTCATGAAGATCAAGAAGAAAAGAAAGATATTATTAATATTATTAATAATAATCATAATCATAATCTCATGAAAACACACTTCATCAACTTTGCCCTGCAGGAACATGAAGGAGCAGTGTGTGGATTTTAGCAGAACTAATGGGTGTGTGAACAGTTTGAAGATGCAATTACTATAAGCATGTCCTCATCATATACACACTGTGTGAAAAACACAATATAGGCTGCATTTGGAATCCTATAAAACATGCTTGCTCTTGCAAATTGGTTGTCATCAATGTCATTTCGGTTTTGTGTGTTTATTCATTAATCATGTGTATCTATAGGGGATAGACTGTTTGTCCTGGGGCATCAGTCTCGTGTAAATACATGCGTGTGTTGGTCTGATACGTGTAAACTGGATAATATGTGTGTGTTTGAACGAGGGACCCCAGTTTGTGCTGCATTCATTTTCTACCAGCTGCTGCCATTCATAACTCACTGTCATGCTGCATGCCTTTAAAAGTGTTTGAGAAAACAGAGGAGGGAAACACATACCCCTGTTATTTTGTCACTGTCGACTGTTCGGCGCAGGGACGAGGATCGGTTGGGTGGGTTGAGGAGGAGCAGGCGGATGGGTGGTTGGACCTTGAATTCGAGAGAGCGAGAGACCGGGCCCAGCCGAGCATCGGGTCGGCAAGGCAGGCGAAAATAAACAGCGGGTCTGAAGAATCAATTCAGCGTGCATGTCAGAGGACTGTCAAACTCCCCTCCATGATGGACAGTCTGGATGTTCGCAGTCTATTTGCCGCCAGGCTGCGGGGCGGTGAGTAAGTGAACCGTGCCAGGCCGAGCACAGACAATATGAAGAGGGAGTGCAGAGCAATATCTGCTGTTGCCATGCTAGATCAGCATAAACGTCAAGGCCGCTGTGGTGTGGCCCGAGGGGTCTCCTGGGGAGAGCTGCATGTGTGTGTGTGTGTGTGTGTGCCTAGGGTGACTATATGTGTGTTAGTTTGCAGTATGATACATATTTATCAATGTTTATTTAAAATCATAATTAACTCAATCCCTTTCGCTATGGTTAATTAGTTAAATATATACTAAATAATATATATATATACACATATATATATATATATACGCATATATATATATATATATATATATATATATATATATATATATATATGGGTGGCCATGCTGTGCCACCCACAATAACACGTTTTTTAAAAAATGTGTCTGCAGTCTCACAATGGATTTTGTTAAGAGCTGGCATCAGACAATGTAATTCCTCAAGTTCTGTATTACAATTGTATCCCTCGAGCTTTTCATCAGCGCTCAGTGAGGAGTGGATTTCAATCTAAACTGATCACTAGGTGTTTTTGGTTCAAAACATCTTCAAGCGCCTGCAATAACGTATTACAATGTCCTTGCTGCCTTGATCTTCATCACTATAAGCAGCTTCCCTTAACACGCAAAAAACTGACATGAAGACTGACAAAAAGCTTGATGATGAAAGTCACAATGGAAAACCCTCTGTCCTAAAACATTATGAATCTGTAAATCACTCTCTCCTGCATGGCATATTGAAGAACAAATCCCTTCACAAAGATGGATTTTTTTTAAATTCAAATCCCCGACAGCTGAAACCTCACAACTCAAGACGGCTGTATGACTGCAAAGTTGGTTGTTCGATGGTTAAGTTAAAAACATTAATTAAGCTCCATATCCATTAAATTTGGTTTATTAAACAGAGGTGTTTTCAGGCACCTCTGTATTGTCGAATATCTTTCAATTATTTTTCAAATAATTTAGACACCCCTCAACTTTTCACAGCGTGCTGTGGAGTCCTTTTGGGTACGTAAGCTACTTACACGACCTAAGTCTTTGCCTTTAGGCTGTACCACACTGACTCACAAACTACATACCAACTTTATTGCTAGTGTTAGTCAGTCACATTACGGGTCTGATTCTTGTGTCGTATATAGGAAATGTGACATCAAGAAAAGGATCTTTGAGGCTGATATAGATATCAAAATTTGATTTTTTTTTTATTCTAAAATCTGATATGTGATGTAGTATGTCATCAATACTGTGTGGGATTAAATTTCCTTAAAGACATCTGTGGCATTTCTGTAAAGTTATTTCTCGCACTTTGAAAAGCTTAAGTTAGCCAATAAAAGTTGTTTGGGTTTAAAGATGTGCTGTGGAGTTTTCTTGTGAACCAAGTTCTACTTTCATTCAGCATGAGACGCATGAGACAAGAGAATGGGGACCCACTCTTGAAAACATTTCTCAACAACGCTACTAGTGGTCAAAATCGACACAGGGTCCCTTTAACTTTCAGTTAAATATTCTTAGAAAGGGTGTAACTTGCTGCCATGTTAAAGTACACAGTCTACAATTGCACAGAAATGCATTTGTGTCCTTTCAGAAGACATATTTTGCTGTACGGTGGAGTGGTTTTTGGTGGGTCGGCTGGGTGACAAGATGGTTTGTATTCACAAGGGTTCGTACTAAAAATATTGTCGGACGGTGGTTGCGATCTGAAAACGTACAGTTGAATGTAGCACTTCACAACTTTAGGCTGTCTGGGGGAAGCTTAAAAGAAAAAAAAAAAAAGGTTGATTGTCCTTTCCGTCCCCTGTTGACCCTCCTCCTGTGTGTATCACAGCGAGCTCTCTGTGCCGGAGCGTTCATGCTCGGTTGCTCTGGTCTGAGTGCTCGGCTTGCCTTGGGGGTGTCTGTGTCCTGCAGCGTAGGGCGGTAAATCCTCCCGAGCCCTGATGGCTATTGATTAGGTATTCACATCCTGCCTCCTGCCCAGGAGAAACCAGCCCAGGCCTCCACTCTCTCCCCCTCATCACCCCCCTCCCTATTCACAGTTCTACCAGAGGGCCCTCACACAGATACGACAGCACACTGTATATTATGCAGGATACAGGCACAGCTTCTCACTTTTCCCTCGGCGTCCCTTCAGCTCAACAAATATCTCGCCTCCGCCTCTCTTTATCTGGCAGTGCGACTCTCCTCCCTTCTCTCTTTCTCTTTCTGACACCGCGTCTCTTTCACTTCCTCTCGTCTGTCTTTTTTTTTTTTCCTGCCACTCCTGCCTCATTTCATCCCTCTCTCCTCCTCTAACCTGTCACTCTCGTCCGCTCTCTCCGGGACGTCGCGAGCGCTGTGCCTGTAATTACAACCCACTGAGGGAGTGCGGAAGGATGCTTTGGTTGTGTGTCGTCCCCGATCACGATAATGTATTCAGATGGGCCTGCAAATACAAATGTTCCCCCTTGGTGGAAGGGCTAAACTTAGCTGACCAGGCGTTCACCTCAACCGCTCCGTGACACCAGTTGCAAAGTGCTGAGTGACCAGAAAAACAGGCAACTCTCAGTGGAGTCTGAGAGTAGTTGTATCAAATACAAACACACGGAATAGCACGGACTTCAAACACAGACAACAAAGGATCAGCTCGATATGATTAGTGCATTTCTCCATAATGAAAAAAAACCCGCACTGACTTTCTACACACCAGAAACACGCTTCCTCCAACACTAAAGCAGTGTCAAAGCGTGGCAGTAAAGGTAATTTGGGGGGGGGGGGGGGTCGAAATTGCAGCTTAGCTATTTATAGCTGGGATGTGAGTAAACATTACACAAGCGCAAGTTACAATCAAAACTTGAATACATCATTTTTATTTGCTCAGTATATCTCCATGCTGCAGTTTACTGTGTGTACGTACAACCCCTTCCCCCATGTCACATTTCAACACACGGCTTTTTGCCTAAAAATACAAGCGTAATATAGTTTCCAGGCAAAACTATTTTTTTTTCTTCTTTTTACTGCACCGACTCAATCTCAGCAGGGTGTGTGTGTGTGTGTGTGTGAGAGAGAGAGAGAGAGAGAGAGAGAGAGAGAGAGAGAGAGAGAGAG
>NW_022280055.1:843450-854345 GCF_004355925.1 Anarrhichthys ocellatus | reverse complement strand
GAGAGAGAGAGAGAGAGAGAGAGAGAGAGAGAGAGAGAGAGAGAGAGTTGTGCATTTATAACTTTGTGTGGGTGAGTATGAGTGTGTGTGACTGCGGTCAAATCAGCAGACACTCGGATCTCCTTGGTCAACCCAGCAGACAATTAAATTGTAGTGCGCCTATATGCTGAAATTCACGGTAAACGCAGTTAGCGGAAAGATTAACGTGAGTCAACATCTGGTTTTCAAAATAAGATGTCAAATAAGCGGGAAAGATTACATAGTTACAAAATCATTTCACAACAGGTTAATAGCAGACCACCTCAAGGTGTCACTCAGAGAGAACCAGGACATTCTGATGTAGCATTTCAAAATAAAAGCCCTTCAAAATCTCATTCATGAGCTAACGTCAAATCACATTCATGAGACAATTTGTCTAATTTCAGTTTTTACAACACTTCAAATGTATGACTTTTACTTTGAAATATCTCTTAATTGGTACAGTAAAGTTGTTTGATTTTCTGTATGGTAGAGTCAGAGATGTCCTGAACACATATCTATCAGTCATTGTTTGGAATTATTGAGAAAATACTTTTTATAGCACCTGAAATATTTAGTTATTAGATGTTTTCTCAGTACAAATGTATGACTTTTACATTCAAATATCTCTTAATTGGTAGAGTAAAAATGTCAGATTTTCAGTATTGGTGGAGTCAACGAAATCTTGAAGACATATACATCAGTCATTGAAATAGTGACAAGAATAATTTTATAGCACCTAAAACATTTCAGAAATTAGCTATTTCAAGGTGCAATTTCAGTTCACAGTTTGTACTTCATAAAATATCTTAATTGGTACAGTTAACAATTTCTGTTTGGATGTGGTCCGAAATGTTCTGAACATATACATATCAGTCAGTCAGATATTATTAATTTCATTATCTTTCCAGCAACCCTCAAATCAAAGAATAAAGACACTTCATCCACAATTTAGTTGTATTTTCCCTTTAACTCACCAGATGCAGGTAACATGTTTTTTACTTAATGTAAATATAATTCATTTCATCTTATTTCCACATAATGAAATTTGTATATACGCTTAGTTTACATCTTATTATGGAAACCGGATGTTGTCTCACGTAAATCCCTTTGCAAACTTTGCAGTCCTTCGCTCGCTCCCTCTCTGATTGCGTGCATTCTGTGTGTGTGTGTGTGTATGTGTGTGTGTGTGTCTGTGTGTCTGTGTGTCTGTGGGTGTGTGTGTCTGTGTGTCTGTGGGTGTGTGGCAGAGGGGGCGATAGAGAGAGCTTGTTTATTTATGATTTTCTGTGTGAAAGTGGGGTTGCGTGTGGGTGTCAATGTGTGACTCTGTGTGTGTATTTGCGTGTGTGTGTGTGTGTGTGTGTGTGTGTGTGTGAGAAGGAGATGCTTTCATGATTTTGTTTAGGGAGTGTCACTGTAAATGTCAGAGTGTGTGTGCATGTGTGACAGAAAGGGGGATTACTGTGTGTGTGTGTGGGGGGGGGGGGGGGGGGGGGGGGGGGGGGGGTACGGTTCTCTGTCTCTGTGTGTGATTGTGAGTGTGAGAGAGGGAAAAAAAAGATATGCAATGTAGTTTTTCATGTGGGTGCGTGTTTACTTGAGCGACACGTGAATGTGCTTGTATTTTCCGGATTTGGTCCTAGTGTGTACGTGTATGCCCATGCGTATGTGTGTGTGTGTGTGTGTACATGTTATGGAGGATCCATAAACTGCCAGGCCCTGATCTGGTGGGCTGCCCGGGAGCCTCTGCTAACCCTCTCTTAGGTGATTTAGGAAGCTATCGATTTCATACTCCTGCTTTGTTTTTCCTGCTTTCTCATAAATAGCAGATCAAACTCGCTATCTCCCCTGTTTGTTTTGTTCTCTTTCTCCTGCGGGCTATTGACTCTGACATTTCCACTGCTATCCTTGTTACATGGTGCAGGAAATCATCTCATTTTTCGCCACCTCTGCAGTCCATCAGAAGCAATACCAACGATGATGATGATGATGGAGGGCCCCAGGACAGAATTAAACAGAGGATGAAAAGCTTCTTGATGAACACATGGCAATGATCATGATGAAGTTAATAGAAATATGATCAATGATGCGGACAATGTTAATGGAGGGGGATTTAATACCTTGTTTTACTTGTTAAGCGGTCAGTTCATCCAAATATAAAACACAAACAATATATTGTCCCACTTCCCTCTTCCCTAGCCACGCAGAGAGCTTTGTTTTTGTTTTTGTCAACAATTTTTTGGTGGTACTCACAAGTCGAAATTCAACAGCCGCATCTCGTGTTCAAGAAACAGTGTCGCCGTGTCACTCAACAGAAGTCTCAGTGGCAGACATCTTAAAACCTCGACAAATAAAATCCAAACCATCTGCATGGACACATAGATTCCACAAAATGCAAACGAGAAATTGTTTTTTAGTTTTGGGTATTTGGTTGAACTCGATTTCTTGGCTTATGTTGTTAGCATTTGGACTACAGTGAAGCACTCAGATGATGACGATGGTGATGTAGAGGCTGATTGTAATGCTAATAATTGCGGCATGGCAAGCAGAACACTGAAGTAGCGCTTGCATTAGCTGATTGCATTAGCTGTTTCATTCTCACAATCACAGCCTCATTCATCAGCTGTTTGGATACCAGCTGGCTAGTCAATGTCCAATCATTTTCAAGCAGGTGTACAACGCATGCCTTTTTATCGCTCTGCAGACACGCTCACGCCAGCATGCCTCAGGCCCCTCCATCACCACCCACATAACTCACATTCATGATGAGGATGATAATGATAATAGGGATGATCATTTTGAGATCGATGAAGATGATGATACGCTTTCTGCAATAATGATGACGAGTTGAAGAAGACAAATCAAGGCGGTAATTTGTTTTTTAATAAAAACAGGTCCATGTGAGAGTTATTTCGAGGAGTCAAATGTTTGTCTGACAGGTTTATTTCTCACCTCCACCGGTTTGGTATTTCGGGGGATTTGACATGAGCGTGACTGCAGCGAAGTGAGAGGAGGCGGTGTGTTTTCTTCTGTGCTATTTCTAAAGCCTTTAGTCAGAGCTGAAATATCAGATCGCTATATAAGACTAGGTAATGTCTGGGATAATATCCTGACATAGCTTAAATGTTGGTCTTTTTCCGGGCGCATGACACATAACTCAGCATGATACCGTTCTTTAACCCTATTAGACTGTAACATCTGAGTGAATGAAACAGCAAATATTTCCACCTGTTTGGCTATAGACTAATCTCCTTTTTTTGGTGACGGGCTCTCTTGTGACACCAACACTATAGCAAAATTTCACTATGTGAATCAAACTAACAATGTAGCACTTTTGTCTAACTGCTACTAGAGGGTTGTTATATTGCTGTGCAGTAAATAAGACTTGGCCAGCATTACAGAGAAATCGCTAGCTGATGGTTATAAATAAACAAACTTGTAATCAATGCTTTTATGCATGCTCTAGATCACATATAGCCTTTGCTACAATATCATTTTGACAAATCTCTACACACACTGTGTTAAACAGGATCTCTGGTGAAAGCACTGAGAAACTGAAGTCAGTATAGAGTGGCATGCCACTGCAGTAATGCTGGCGTGTCTTTCTGAATTACATAACGAATGAAACAAAGACGAAGAATACCATTACTAATATCTAAAGCAGGGGGAATAGAAAAACGACTGGCAGGCTAAATTTAATGGAGGCCATTTTGTGTGTAAATAATCCTTGCAAGACAGCAGTAGCTCATTTCCAACAAGCGACATGGAAAGCTGAAAGGCAACCATAGCAACCATTTATCTCAGTATAATATTACTGAAGGCATAAGGGTCCAAATTAGTTACAACGCTTCAATTCAAGCTTGCATTTAGCTAATTTCCCGCTGAATTATCATCCCAATTTATTCTACAAATGGCATTCCAATTTGTCTCTCTTTTTAGGGGATTCATTTGGGGGCTTTGAAGCAGGCCCTATTCGTTGCGGATATGCATCTCCAAGAACACAGATGCTGCGTTGTTTGCCTCGCCGAGAGCCTCAAACCCCCCACAGATGTGCTCATTTCCCCAGGCAAAGGGGAAATGGCATGCCTCTGTGCAGACTTTGGACATATTCCCCACTAATGATATAGAAATACACCACTAAACAATTCTACTGGGGATAGATCTTGTCTCATTTGGCAAAAACTGTGTTTATAGTGTACAGCTCTATGACTCAAACTGTGTCCGTAGATCACATTCAAGTTCAAAGTGGTAATTAGGTTAGAATAACATCCCCATATGTGATCTATAGAATAATCTCACAAAGGCGTTAACGAATGTGCAAAATGTGAGCACACATGCTCATAACAGCACAGCAGTGAGCTAATTTGAAAGAATAACCGCGTCTAATGCACCTCATCTGCCATTGATTGTGGTATCTCCGTTTGTCCGTTGCAATTATTTAGTTGGAGCACCGTGGAGAGCCGCTGATCACAACCTTGCACTGGGACACGCTGCCAGCAGAATAATAATAAAGAGCAGGAAGAAAATTGAGGCCAGCCTCTCCAGTCTCAGGTCTCTCATTGGACATGAGTCAGACAGCAGAATGTGTATCATTTTTGTGAAACCTAAATTAAATGTGAGTAGATGAGAGCAGACTCCCGGTACTCTAAGGGCTTTGTTTCAGTGCGAACGAAGGAAGGAGGAGAATTTAATATGGCTGAAAGTTGCATTTGTGTTGGCTGTCTCGATTGTCTGTATGAGAGGGGCTTAGAAGAAGCTAGGCCAAACTGAACCACTAGAGTGAGCTCTGGGGATAAGATGAAGGATTAAGGCAAAAAGGGAGAACGGGGGGGGGGGGGGGAGGGGACGAAAAGAGGGGAAGGGGGAGGGGGGGGGGGGGGGGGGGGGGGGGGGGGGAAGGTTCGAAAGAACGAGAGAGTCTACGCCGCATGGAGAAGGAGTTGAGCGAGAAATGAAGATGAAGTGAGGCAGAGAGAAAAAGGGAAACTGTCTCGGACGTGTTGAGACAGAGGATGAATGTTTGAGGCTATAGCCTTTAAAAACTCCAATAAAGCCAACTGGCTCCCGGCCGCATTGGAAAATGGAAAAAAAAAATACAGGCGGCTTTGAGTGGTGAGTCCGGGGGCCAGTGGAGCGAGGCGGGGCCCGGCGAGGCCGAGCAGCGGGGCAGCCTTCCTTTGTGAGCTAGAACTCATTTACTATGGTTAAAGCAGGGGGAGCCACACTTAGCTGGGCCAAAACAGAACTGCAGCTTTTATCTGCAGTCTACATGACTTCAATGCATCATGTGCTTGTAATAAAACACTGGGCATTCACAATATGCAGTTATTCATTTTAATGCTATAGGATACGAATACAGGCAAGCTTTCTGGTGTGCCTTTCCCTTTCGCCAGCTCTGTGCATGGTTTATGGACAGCTCAAATCTTCGGCTTGAAGCAGCATGATGTGGAGTTGTAGAGGAAATGAGCCTGCTTGGCAATGATGTGAGTAAGAACATGCTTCGCTCACAGTAAGCATCAATCCTATGTGCAATAATGACTGAAGAACCCTGCTGTGGCCTCCCTGGCCGCTCTCCTCCACCTTTTGTAATAACATCTTTTCTCAAAGTCAGGCAGCGACCGGAAATGCATCTGTTAGTGAGCTGTTGTAGTTGTTCAACCTCAAAGATGAAGATGTTTCCAATGCTTCCCAACCTCTTTGGAACATTCTTCAGGCAAATAATACCTTGTTTTCTGAGAGGGGAATTAGCCTAGTTTAGCATGAAGATTGGAGGTAGGGGGAAACATTGCTTGGTTGGGTCTATCAAAAGTGATACAAACGTCTAAAGCTCACTAATTAACATGCTGTTTGTTTAACCCGTCAGGCTGTTCTCATACGCCGTCTATACCTGTACCAACGAAAAAGTAATGAACCATACTTTTGTTTATAACCCACATAATCACTTTGAGCCAGGACAGGTGACGTAGTATAAAGTGACACAGTCTGTGTCGTGGATGGATGGCTCTAGAAACGATGGACTTTTCTACGGCTGTAACCGATTACCGAGAAACCATCACTCTAGGAACTCAAGAAAGCCTGAAAGAGAAAACATAATTGTGGATCTTCTCCTACTATTCCTTTAAACTAGAATTCACATTTGCTTGTGTCTTCTTGTGACCCAATGTCAGAGGCTTGAAAAAGATACAACTATCCAGTGCTGGACAAGAAAACAAGCAACACATTTAATTAATTGTGTGTAGCATAAACATCTTTCTGCTTTCCTATCCTATTAATCATCTCACTATCGCTCACGTTTATCCTTCAGTTCCTTGGGGGGTCCCAACGCATCTGGCTGGGAAACACTGTTTTGCGCCAGAAACATGTCAGGGATCTGCTCTTAAATTGTTTTGCCATGTTGAGAAACCACTCCCTGAAGAGGGAAAAACTGTGCATTATCTGGGCACAGCACTATCCAGGCCAAAAGCGTCCCCTAAGGGTAAAATCAATGTTTGAATATATTTAGCAAATGTGTATTCTACCTATCCCACGTTTCTGATAAATGAGAAGTGTTGGAAAGTTAGCGAGTGAAAACAGAAGCGAGTTATTTCTCTGCCGGAGCCAAATATTTCTTTCACGCTCTTGTCTTCTTGGCAACAGGGCCCTCTCGCTGTGATCTGCAAATATAGAGCGGGTCAGGCTTCATCAGAGGAACTGACATCACTGGTGCTGAGCGGTGCAGACAGACTGAAAAGAAAAGGGGGCTCTGTGTATGACAGCGAACATCCACAGAGAGGGCGTGAGTCATTGGCTTTGGCTGGATAAGAACCCGTGTCCGTTGAGAGATGGGGCTCACCTCGCCGTTACCCATAAATCCCGAATGCTCTCATTATTAAGTGAATTCATCTTGTCAGGGGCCGGGATGTGGCTCAATTTCCGCTCCAGATTGCCATCCTGCTTTATTGAGTGGTCTCTGTCCTCAGTCGGAGGGAGGAGACGCCCTTGCCAAAACGAAGCTGGCGCGTGATGACGGCCCGCCATTGACATCTTTACAGCTTCATCCTCCGCTGACTTTTCATACGCTTCCGCCTCACACTCTCACATTGTGCTGAGTCACGGTGGTCCAGCACCAGGGATTTGTTTTACTATGGGAAACCGGATGGGTAACTGTGTTTGTTTGTTTGTCCATTTATCATGTCAAGCAGTGGCTCTGTTGTTTTTTTCGTCATTGAAATCACAATGTCGGTCGACGTACTTTGATCATTTTAACATCATGCTGTTCAGAGCTTTCCCTGCTAGTGCACCATAATCAAAGTCCAGACACACAAGCATACCCCTCGCTATCTGTGTGTATCTTTGGGTGGCTTGTCATTATTCTGCTTTGCATCCTCTTTAACATAGATATCAGTGGGAGAGGGGCCCTGTCTACAATCCTGTTGGGGGAGCAGACTGAAGCCAGCATGGCCATCATTGCATCCGTGCTTGTCACTCTGGGTGTGTTATCATTAACGGAAGGCAGATAGCGGGGAGGAACGAAACACAAAGTCACTCGGCTGCTGATTTGGCAGCTGTCTCTCTCTCTCTCTCTCTCTCTCTCTCTCTGTCTGTCTGAAACTATTAGGTGTGTTTGTCTTCAGTGTCGTGGAGTTCAGTGTGTTCTCAGGCTGCTGAATGGTCTTTGTGATAACACGCATTCGTTGGTGAGTGGGTTTATCCTTGGGTCTGTGTACTCTGCTAGAAGAAAATCAAATGCAGTTTAGCTGATTTTCTGTTTGTTTGGGCTCAGCTGGCCATTGGGATAACTAATTTGGTGGGATGAATGCTGTGTCCAGGTTTAAAGTAATGGATTGTGCTCTAGTATATAGTATATCATAATGTTAAAGAATGAGTAAAAACATGGGGTTTTCATAATACTGTAGAGGCGGATGGTACCTTTAAATGACCCCTAGCGAGGTTTTCTTGTGAACAATCACAATAGTATATATTTAGTGTTTCTCATCAAAATGCATTGTGTGAAGCAGTGAATGCATTTCTTTTTCATCATTACACATTTGCACAGCAAATTTGTTGACTATTATGAAATATGCACTGTATACATCCAACAACCCGGTCTCACTCCCAACTCTTCAAATATTGACAGATGGTCGCTGCTACTCGGCGTCTGAATCCGACGGTACTCTCCAAGGGTCACTGTTTGGTCAAACACAAGACTCACAGCTGCTACAACGTGTGCACAGCGTCACTGACGCAGTAAGCAAATGCAAAGCAGACTTTTAAGGACTCTTTCACTCCTTTAGTTCGGTTCATTTGGTCCGAAACCCAGGGGGAAAAAAATGGCACTTTGCAGCATTTTAGCTCTATTTCGGTTCATGTTGACTTTTTAAAAAATGGACATGAAGTTATAACAACTGACAGATGACTGGCAGATTGACAGTTGTGGTGATGTCTTCCTGCATCATCATCATTCTTTCTATGCTACTACAGAATGCTTCAAATACTGAAGAAGTAAGTCAAAATCACTCTTTAATTCTTCCACACCTTCTTAACTAAACACAGAGCGTTTTGAAGTTCTTGAATATAAATACTCCTCTCTGTCTGCTTTGGATTCTGCTCATAAAGTCTACAGCCTGCACAGGCATGCACTAAAAGCTGATACCTGCCACACACAGTGCACGCAATATAAAAAATATCTCTCCAAGCATTCACTGCCGGTGCACCTCCCATTTACAGCAGGAGATCTCCCAGATAACCCACTATCGCACAAATTAGAATAGTCACTCAGCCAGCTCCCCTTCAGCACATTCTTTAACGCCTGCAGAGTTGTGACAGTCGCAAACTAGCAGGATTCAATTTAAAATCTCCACTTGACATGTAAGTATGAGATGGCGCTTTAGCACAATCTTTCTCACGGGGGTGACAAGGGTTTTCCAATAAGGTAAGACTCCCGTGCTGAGCACAGTTCCTGATTTGGCAACTCACTCCCAACTTATCAAATATGGACACTTGGTCAGTGCCCCTCGGTGGGTGATACCGACGCACCGAGGAACCCTTAAGCGTCTGTATGAGATGCACCAGGCTTTAACAAACTCCAATATAAACCCATCCTCATCATTGTAAGATGGTCAAAGCAACTGACGACAAAGATACAGAGCGACAAAGTCTGCTCAGGGTGGGTGGGAGAGGAGGTTCGGTCTTCGTGTCCCGTATGAAACCAAGTCAACGGTGAGTTATTTTACCGTAGTGTTGTTGCATAACTTACTAATGAAAGTTAAAACAGAATAGAATCTATCTTTATTGTCATTGTGCTTCAAACAATGACAATCTGTTAAACATGTTACGTAACAAACGTACTTATTTTAACCACCAAAATCTTATCCTAAACCTGTCCAAGTAGTTTTAGTGCTTAAGTAAACCCGTGTAGGAAGTTTATTTTGAGAAATTATGCATATAATGAGTGGAAACTGACACGCCGTCCCTGACACGTCCAAAACTGATGCTAGAGGGGTAGCTAAAGCGCCATAGTGTGATGCGTAGGGTCACTGACCATGATGTGGTATTTGATGAGCTGGCAGTGAGAATATGTTGGATTTGGACCTTGCAATTTCGTTTTACAATGAATTCCAAATGGGTGACATTTTATTTTCCTTGAGTCTACCAATGAATTTCATAGATGCCCAGTTTACTTCCTCATTACGTCTAAATGTTAGCCACTGCCACAGATGGAGGAGCAAGAGTCATTGAATCATCTTGTGACAGTAAACAAGTTACTGCCATCAACCATGAAGAGGTATACAGGTGGAACTATTTGAGAGCAGATGTCAGCTTCGCTGTCAACGGAGAGCTCTTGAAATCGCATATCATAAACCTTGAACTCTCTCACCTCAGTTCAGAATACTGAAAGCTGCTGGCCTCGAAGGTATTGTGGAGCAGTGCTACACTGTCATTTGTCTATATTTACTCTGCCGTGCAAAAACAGCTTTTAAGAGAAATAAAGGTGTGAGTGACACAGCGGAGATGACATTAGAAATGCTGGGACATGTGGATTGAAAATGAGCAGACGCTGGAAACTCGCCACAAGTCAGTAAAATTAATGAACCCTCATGAATGAGTGGTGAAATGTTTGACAGGCTACGCGGCAAGTGGGTACTTTTCACTCAATTACTGTAATACATGAGGGGTAAGAGAATTTCGATTGCTTCCAATTAAGGCTGCAGCTAACACTATCAACCAATATAATACTCACCATTTTTTATAATTTAGTAAGCAAGTTGACAGTGACGTGACTGTCAGCATCTTTACAAATGCCCATTACTATCCCACTGAGCTCAAGGTGTGTGTCTTCTAATTGCTTGTTTTCTTCGACCAGCAGTCCAAATGCTTCAATTATAGAAAACTTTTAGAATTTGCTGCTTTTCTTATGTTATATGAGAATAAACTAAATGTATTTTTGGTTTTGGACTGTTGGGCAGACGAAACATGTAATTTAAAGATGTTATCTTGGAGCATTTTTCAATTTTTGGGGGGAATATTCTGGACAAAACTGTAATGTTAGTCCAAGCGTGTGCAGTAGTCAAGTGACGTTCTACTTATTGCCACGTTACCTATGTCTTTGCACCTCAGCAATCCTGCAATCTTCGTATCACATGTACAGTATATATTGTAAGTATGGCATCATGATATATTGCTACCTTATTCAAAGGACGACGTTAACGGCGATGGTGATGGTGTTAACGGGGAGCAGTGAGAGGGGACGAACGTAAAGGCACGCTCACAGAGGAATGCTGAAGACTGCAGTGAGAGCTATGTTGAGGCTTCAGTGACACCTGCTGGAGGCATGAAACGCACTTGAGGGAGAGAGAGAGAGAGAGAGAGAGAGAGAGAGAGAGAGAGAGAGAGAG
>NW_022280055.1:814042-843440 GCF_004355925.1 Anarrhichthys ocellatus | reverse complement strand
GAGAGAGAGAGAGAGAGAGAGAGAGAGAGAGAGAGAGAGAGAGAGAGCGTCCTGTCCCTGCAGCATTTATTTTGATCATCAGTAAGGCGTCACCTTCTTCTCTCCAGTTAATTTAACCACACATTCGCATTATCTCCAGAAGCAGCCCTGGAGAGGTGGTGTCCGTGACATTAAACAGGGATTACACAGTGTACATAATAAAACAAACAGAGTATAATCCATGCACACAGACCAGCACAACACATAGTTAAAATATAACATGCATAAATGCTGCTGTGGCCTACTGGATTTACAGTGTGATACAGGATTGTGAGTAGACTGACACTGTGCAGACATGATGTAACACTGCTATCTACTGTTTAAAGAGCAAGTGTAAATTAACGGTCAATGTCACCGAATAGTTACTTTTTTCAAGAGGTTGTTTCCACAACCAAAAGCAGTTTGTTGAACATAAAGCGCGTTTTGTGTAACAGGAATCAATGGGGACTGTGACCTAATGTAATTTGCTTCGGTATGCAAGGTGGCTGTGGCACCTGTATGTGGTTAAAACCCTGAATGATTCAGGACAAGGGCCCTGCAACATAACACGGACTGTAGTGTTTATTTTATTACACCAGATCAATATGAGAAGTACTGCTACTTTTATGAATCGATTGGCTTGCAGACAAGGTCAATAGATAATCAAGACCTTCCTTTACACGTCACAAAAAATCTTCTTTCTTTCTTTCTTAAGGCAAGAAAACCCCAAAACATACATTTTTCATGCACTAGTCAATTTTGAGAGTTTGGGCTATTTCGCTTCCCTAACATGTCGTCTTTCAGACTAGTGGAAAGAAAACTTCCAAAATACACATTTAGGTATTTATTTTACTACTTTGTCTTTTTGCGTCTCTAGATTAATCCGAAATTCACCCAAAAAATGCATTAGATAATGCACAATTTGACTATTCAATCAAACAATTTCAGAAATGTCGTAGTACAAAAAAATATTTTCCTAATGGAAGTAATAAACACAGGGGAAGTTTCATGGTGATATTATCTTTCGATTTGTATCCTATTCACCTGTAATGTCTTACAATACACACCTTTAAAGGCTGTTTCCTCGAAATGATTGTTTTTCTCAGACTCTGAGCCAGAAATCTCCACTTCAGTAGCATTTACATACATCACACTTGCCAATTTCATTCAAATCTATATCCTGTAGGTTTTTGCTGAGTGGGTTGTTGATATATCATTCATAGCCTGATTTGTATCACTTTTCATTCCTAAAAACATCAATCCAATGGTCCATAAACAGAATGACAAACTTACAGCTGCATCCTGCCGTGATCTTCACGGCCCGTCACACCTTAATCCATGTGACTGCAATGACTCTCAAATGACTTCCATGTAACGACTCTCATGTGACAGTAAGATGCGGATCAACAGAGGATGAAATGCGTGGAACACCCATTGTGAAAAAGGCTAAGCTAAAGCCTCTTATAGCATTTAATTCAAATGTGTTGGACATATATAATCTTTTTAAATGTACCCTCACCTCCTGCTTTATGCATCCCTTTTTATTTGATAAATTGTTGGATAATGCTCTTACTGCGCTTTTTTATTTATTTTTAAAAGCTTTCCCAAAATTGTGTGAACCTTAAATTCAAGCACTTTCAAAAAAACAATTACATTTTCAAAATAAACACAGAATTTGGGTTGTGTTGACAAAGCAAAACTGAAAATTAGACAATATTTAAACCCCGGTGCAATGTCTTCATTCAAATAGTTGGCATGACATCATTTAAGAAAACTATAATAAATAAAGAAAACGCTGGATGATTATTAGATATGTTCTTTTGAGTTAGAATTCATAAGGTAATATTTTGCAGATAATCATAATTGGTATTTACTGAAAACTGCTTTTAGGAGATGTTAAGAGTGTTACGCTTTAGCAAACAACTTGTCCTACTAAATTGCCCCCCAAGGATCACATGCTGCATTTAAAGGCATTCATGCCGTGAAATGTGGCATGAAGGTTTTAGACATGCACACAAAGAACCTCGGGATCCTAAATGCCATGGAATAATAATACAACATAATTGGTGTATCAATACCAGCAAAATTGCCTCTTTTGAAACATTGGAGAATATACTGTATAAAATGAAAACAGCTGTCATTTTATATGATATTGCTATATCCAGATGTAAATCCAAACACATTTAGTTGCATTTAATGCTCAAGTGTTTAGAACAAATAGTCAAACCAGTGTCTGCATTCTTCTCTTCTTATACCTACTTCATAGCAGAGAGGCATACAGGTGTACAGGTAAATGCATGCAAAGGTACAGTGTAAGCATTACATTAGACAAATCTCTTTTAAAAACATTAATGACTGATTTCCATATTTTTAAATTACAATCTACTTGGATTCATCAAACTGACAACAGGATTTTGTAAAACACAATATAATCATTTCATCATAATAAAAAGTTAAACAGCCAAATTAAGTTCGCTAGATGGCTGATTTATGGACTTCACTCATTAGCACCTGAATGTTGATACAGGACTTAATCAGCTGCAGGGAAACATCAAACACACAAACGGATTCGTTAAATACACTCACCTGTGAATCAATCACCATACATGGCTTTCTGATACATCATAACAAATGCTCTATTTCCCATCCAAATCTATCAGCTTCACACCTGTACAAAACCTGAATTATACTACTTGGCAGCTGCAATTCACACATCGAAACTAAACGGAGGTCGCTGCAAGCAAACTGATCAGCAAAGCATTGATGATACAGAGTTGCTGTTGCACCGCTCATTAAACCAGCAATAAACATGAAAGATGTTAGAACAAGCAGAGCGAGCGGTCTTACCTCGAAGCACCTGTTTGTTCTGTGTAGAAGCAGGCATCGAATTCAGAGGCACTGAGCAGATTTATCTTGGTATTAGTTATAGGCTCATTGGTAGAGCAGGGTCTCCCTTCAATCAGAGGATTGGTGGTTGGATCCCCGGCTCCGCTAGTCGATGTGTCCTTGGGCAAGACACTAATGGTTAGTTAGACCCAGCGCTGCCACTAGACAGCTGTTATGTACATTTTCTTGTAACCCGTGTAGCATTAAAGCATGGTGGATGCTTTAATGCTACACGGGTTACAGAAGTTGTCCCTCGTCTGGCGATAGCAATGTGATTTCCTATGCAAGTGTGTGTGGATGAAGCGTTACGTTATTGAATTTGACTGGGGTTGACTCAAAGTTTACGGGACTTGACATAAGTCAATTGGTTTATACAGAAGTCAGCCATCTACTATGGTCACAATGGCAGCAGTGCAGATAATTTGATTCCATTTCTAATGCATTCACCTTGTACTGTATGTCTGCAACTTTAGAAAGGACAGAGTTCAGCCACCCTTAACGTGCTTCAGATACGTAATCAGACCTCATCATACACTGAGTGAACATCATTAACAGCAGGCTCAAGTCATAATAATGCTTCTGTCAGAGATTAACAGCGTCACCTGTGTCATTCACTCCCTCAACATTAGAGGTTAAATGGGTTCTATTAGTTCTGAGCTCGTTCCAAAATTCATTATAACTTTTAATTAGCAACTTCTAGAAAACACATCCTTGTATTCTCATTTCTTTTCATTTTGATTCCAGCACATACAGAACGCTATACTTTTAAAATGTATATTCCACCTAGATGTAATACTATATGTTTTATCTTTTTATTCATCACAGCTCACTTACCAGCATGCCATTCACGAAAAATGGCATGCTGCCAAACCCCCCTCTCTCTCCCTGTCCTGTCATTTTTCAGCTGCTCTAATAAAGGTAATAAAAGTTTAAAAAAAGAAGAAAAAAACGTAGCTCGGTTTGCCTGAAAGACTTAATTTACTATGTTTTGCTTGAGGACCGACAGCCTTCCACTGTTGCTAGTGTTCCGTAAATACTGCAGGTAAGGCCTGCACCATTAACTATCATTGCAACAATCACATGGTCTGTAGTAGCCTTCCTGTAATGCTGTAAATCTCTACGTTGAATGGGGCAGCAAGTAAAGCAGACGATATGACGTCTCTTCACTGTGTAAAACTGTTGCAGGTAATAATACTTTACTGAGTACAACAGATGATTGCCTGAAGACGTAAACAGGTTGTGTCATAACCTCAATTAAATGATTTATAGAAGACCCAAGTCACCCCCACTCAACAACCCCTACAATATATTAACAATATATTGGATCATGCTTAATATTCCAGTCTATTGCCACTCCTCTAGGTATTCAACCTTGGTGTAATTGTGTAAAGCTTACACGATCTTGCATTGCTAGCCATGTCTCTTGAATGCAGAAAAATGCTCCCAAAATGCTCTTCAACCACAATTTAGCCAGAATTTATGAAGGAATGTCTCAGTTACATGTCATGAATCTAAGATATTAGACTGTGTTTAATGTATTTCTTCATTAAAGTTATTGAAGTGCCCCACATTTCATGAAACAGAATGCATTATAACAAGTGCCACGGTGATGCATTCCTTCCCAAGCGTTACAGATTAACATGGTAATGATATCCTAACTATACTCTAATGAGACTTTAATCATTCTGTTCCATTTTGTTTCAAAGCATGTGATGCATTTCGCGAGGCATGAAAAGTGACACTTGCCCCAATATGCATTCGTGCGAGCCTGCTCACACAATGGCTGCCCACATCTCAGATGTTTTGTTTTCTTCTGAAACTAAATAGCATACCGGTCTGGTTATCAGGCTACATTTGCACACATAATGCAGCGTCAGACACTTTGGCGCTACATATCCCCCGTACTGGTTGCGCGCCATTCCACTCCAGCTTTCCCTTCAGGAGAACAGAGTTCACATGTTCTCTTTTGGAAACTCTTCCTCAGTGTCTCCATCTGAAAAGGTCAGCAAAGAAAAAGAAAAAAAGGCCAGGAGGTGATGCACCTGCCTCCACCCACGCTGAGAACAACGCTGATGATGATGATGATGATATCACAGCTGACTGATGACATTCTGCTGTGTGTGGGGTTGGGTGAGTGGGTGGGTGGGTGGAGGGAAGGGGGGCTTATGTTTCTCTGCAACAGTGCATGTACGGTGGTGGGTGTTGTGCATGAATGTTTGCCGGCGACAATTACAAGTGAGCCGCTGAACCATGAGTCATTTTCCTGGGTATGAGTGTAAGCCTGGTTGATGAATACAGAACTGAAGGGTCTTCTGAGTCATATTTCTTCTTTAGACTACCAAGAAAATGCTTCAGACCGGTTTATCCCTTCCCCACTCAGAGTGCACTGTGGCCTTTGCACCACGCGAGGGAGCTACTGCATCATTTTTAGGAGCCCGTTGTGTAAGGCGGAAAATATGCATGTACCAAATGTGGTGGTTGTTATTGTGATTCAGCTCCTCACCGCTGGAGTGAGACCTCTCAGAGGCATGCTGGATATTTTCTCAAAGATGGATTGCCAGACAAACACCAGATGAAAAGCCTTTGGGTGATATGAATTTGATTTAGTGGCTTGATTCTCAAGTCAGACTGCAAATGGGGGACAGAAAAACAGCAATAAATGCTTGGAAACATAATTGAGGATTAAATGGTTGTTTATTCAGATCAAAATGAAGCCACAGCGATAATATTCTTCATATGTTGTGGCAAAACACATGAAAAAGCAAGTGAGAAACGTCTTTGTTGAGTCCGCTTCGAGTTAAGGAACATTTCTGCTGTGTAAAGATGACCAAATTCAAATGGATATCATGTGCACCATAACTGTGAATTAATGAATAAGCAGGTCTCTCTACAGGGAGACTGCTGAGCTCGGTTATGTCCGGCCTTTATGGCAGTGGTTTATAGCTGTGTAACTGATGACTAGAGCCCGTGTCCACTCAGGTGTGCTATTTACAAACGTAAATGGATGAGCTTTGCACCAGAAGTTTTACAGTAGCGAAATTATCAACCTCTCAAAAAGCTGACACGTGCAGAGCTGTAAATTGCATCGTATAAGAATAAGACTAGCATTCAGTACTCATATAAATTATACTTCACTTAACTTTGAAATGTTCTCCTGAAAATTGGCAGTGATACAAAATACAGTTGATGTTCAGTGTTTTATTTTTGCCATTTCTTGTTATTGTGTAATTGTCTCTTACAACAAAATTTAACCTTGCAAAGAGTTTGGGGTTTACTTGGCCACATACTGAGAAATCGGAGATTTATGCCATCACCTCAACACCATGAAGATGATGTTGTCTCTGGTGGCCAATGAACAAGAAATGACATTTAAAAACAACAACCCGGTCTTCTCTGAACCTAGTCACCTGTGTACCTTGTTGTGCCCTCCATCGCCCCGGTGGCACCAGGTCTGTCTGTCTATGAGCCCGACTGCAGTACAACAACCCGACACTGGTGTGCGCACTGCAGCTTCCACTCCATCATACTTCCATCAGTAGTCAAGTCAGCCAGTGAGAGCCAGACGCAAACAGGAAATAAGAGCACCATACCGTCAAAATAAAATACCTAACGCTTAAAGGAGGTATAGGTGACTCCATATTTATTATTCTATATTTCAAATGTGCTTACTGTTTGCATTAAAAAAGTTAAAATGGTCACCAAACACAAAGTGGGAATAATTTCCACTAGGCTGAAGCATTAAATATACCTCATAAACACCTTAATGAAGCTCAACAAAAGACTCCACACATTCAGAGCTGAGACATTTGTCTTTATGTGTAGAGTTTATAATATACAATCAACTAAAATAATAAAATCACTGATATCCTCACAGCTGCCGCAGTCAGCTACAACTAACTAACTAAACTCTAACTGTTGATAGCAGGAACATTGCATTAGTGAGTTACTTACAGCCTGTTAATTTGAAGCCCTGACCGGATGTGAAATGTCCCCCTCTCACTAGTTCACTTTGACACCAGCCATCCAGCAGATCCCCACAGAGCAGACTCCACTTCCGTATTCAGAGATCCCAACTCTCCCAGTTCCTGTTTCCGCCGCAGCCTTTCTACTCAATTTTGTGGGAGCAACAATTCTCGGCTGCCGCTGCGCCAGACCCGGTCTCAGCAGCCCCGGTCGGATGCCGCTGGAAGCCGGTGTATCATGTCAAGGTAGGCGATAACAACATCCCGCTTGCATGGCGGAAATGTAGGCGCTATACGGAGGCTCAGCTCGCAGATCTCCCCGCTACATCCCCGGCCTGTTGACTGCGTCGCTGCTTGAGATGCCGGGTGACCAAATAGCGGTCACGGTGGGTAGGGATTCCTGGTCCCGTTATACTCGGATGCTTTTGCGCCGCTTCAGTTGGATGTTCCGGGTGATACCTCGGTGCGTTACATTCAGACGGACTGCCCCGCGGTCTCCTTTATTGGTCATGGCATGTTAAAAAACAGCTCACAGTGTATCCGCGTACTGACCCCGGCAGTTGGCCTGAAATGTCTCCTAAGACCGCCGCGTCACCTGGACCGTTAGTGTGGTAGTGTTGTTTCAGGCTACAGCCATCAACAGTGCTAGAAGCCTGTAGCATACAAGCTAGCTGTCTGTATGTGTGCGGTTTCTTCTTCTTCTTCTTCTTCTATAAATCGTGGGCGTATAAGTTCTCACCGTTAAATGAGAGTGAAATGGCATTTTAACCTCCACCCTCGCGCACACGCACACGCACACACACACACACACAATGTGAAAATGAAGACACATGACACGGGGAGGTGCCTTGACAAGTGTGCGTATCCTTCAGTGTCTTTGCCGGTTAATGTGGCGAATGTGTGGCGAGCAGACAAAGCAGCTGCCTGTGTTTCAGCCTCTGTGCTCGGCTATCAGGGAACCGCTTTGTAACAATCGTCACAGCCAAGGCGTGCGTTTGTTTTCAGTATCTGGAGGTGTGGTTACAATGTATCATAAGGCCTTCTGATATGTGGTTATGATTTTTTTAAAAAAGAGGAAGATAACAGGTCCAAGCTTCATTTCTCACCACATCAGGGCAGTCGGAGGAAGAAGGAAGGGCTTTCTGCTTCCCAGTCCCTCCTCACACACTTCACACAGCTGGATGATGATAGAGATGGCAGCTCAGGCAGACGGTGGATGTGGTTCAGTGTAGCTCATCTAAGCCCCCCCCCCCCAATAGAAGATGCATGCCTGCCCTCACAGTGATGTAAAGTGCCACCAAATGGCTTGTGATAAATGTCCAAATCGCACAGCAAATCCTCAGTACGTGGACGGGTGCAATGTTGTCATGATAATGTTATGATCTCCACAACTTAAGTTGAAAGCGTTCCAAGGCACAGCATGCAGTACGGCTCTTTTTTAATCGTGTTCAATATGACAGATTTAATGGGAAATAAGTGCAATACCTCTTTTTTGCTTCCACATGAAATCGATTTGTGACGTATGGCTTTATCGCCTAATGTCTGCCGGTGATATTACAGGACATATTTCAACTCGCGCTGTGTTATTTGTTTTTATTTCCTTGACAGCATATTGTCTGTAGTATAGTGCCACAATTATTTTTCAATGTTTCGATCCATTTGCAGCCGATATCCACTGTTCTCATTTGAATTGTAGTTGCTGACAAGGGGGGGAACAACCCCGCAACACCGATGGACAACTAATGCATCATTAATGTTATCTAATAAAGTCAGCCGGGGTAACTGGAAGCAGATTGATTGAGTTAGTTGCCCTAACCCACTCATGAATAAGTAAACAGTCATATATATATATATATATATATATATATATATATTGCGGTGACAGCAGTCAATGCCATAGCATGAGAGCTCTGTCTTGGTCTACAGAGGAATGTGCTGCTTCAGATAGACTTTTTTTTGAATTTTAAGTGTTTTTAAACTGTCAGAGGCCAACTATTTTACATAAAGTGAAGTGACTCATGCTTTGGCAGCAATGTGCTTTGATCTGGGCTTTGGCATTTTGGGAATGAATAGGCATAGCCATGGGTGGACCCATTTATATCAGCCAAGTGCAAATAATGAAGTTAAAGCAGTTCATTGTAATTTTGATGAAGCAATTAAATATTAGCGATAACACTCAAAACTAGCCCTCGAAATTCACCTGGCAGGTTTGAATTTTTTATTATTTTTTTTTTGCTGAATGCCTCCCAGTTTGTGTTGTTTCTGCTCGTTGAGCTGATTGCATTGGACAAACGTTGCACTCGCTGTCAGGTGCCTTGTAACACATGATACTGCATCTATAATACAGGAGAATCTGCTTTCTAGAGAGCTATTCTCTCTCTTTCCCCTCCCTGTTTGCCCTCTGTGCCTCCACCTTCCACGTCCCATGCCACTGTCTGTCTTCATTTTTTGACTAATGAGTTCATTAAACATATTAGTGGTGCTCTGCCAAAGAGGTTAGATGCGGTGCGGTGAGCAAAAAAAAAAAATGGGCGGCGACTAATTTCATAGTTTTATCTGCATTTAACACCGCGCACATTTGTCACATGGCAAAGCTCCGTTTCTCTTGTTTGGTTCAGCGCAGCGAGCCACTGCCAAGTGGACTTTTATTTAAAATAGCAAGTCGGGATTTGTTTTTCATTTCAATTCCATCTGCGGGAACCAGCCTGTCACCTGCACAGCAAGTGCCTCTGTTTGCATGAAAAGCCATTCTAATTTCAAGCATCACAGTGTTTTGGCTCACTGTACAGTGTGTGTGTGTGTGCGCGTGTGTGTGTGTACAATGCTTGATATTGGCTTCAGTGTGCTGTTCATACATCCCCTTTTTGCACCCCGTTTTCCCAGACATATCACTTCCCCCCCCCCCCCCCCCCCCCCCCCCCCCCCCCCCCCAATCTCGGGTGGATGAGAAGAGACGGCTGAATAGAGCTATGGAGGAAACAAACAACACATTTTGGAGACATGTTTCCAGTTTTGGGGGCTTCATGCTTACAAACACAAAGCACATTGAAGTGAAGAGGCTGTGCTTGTAGCAAGCTGCAGTAAGCAACAATGCCACCAAAAGAGGAAGGCTCATGCATTGTTTTGTTGGAATTGTTAATCTCTGTGCAGGGTATTTTCTCCCCTATTCCAGACAATGTACTGTATATAGAGCAGAAGCCATTGAATAGAAGCTTCTTTTTTGCCTTTGGTGTATCTGCTTTGAGGAAGGCAAAGACTGAAATATGGATACATGGAAAACACACTCATTTCTGAGTCTTGTTATTAAACACTTGGTCTGCCAAAGACGAGAAAGATAAAGAGTTAGCTTGTTCATCCACATGGTTCAGTGAGCAATGTCCAGTGTGGGTATTTGGCTGGCATTTTTGTTGTGAGAGTGCTGCTTGATTTCTGTCTCACCTACCCTTTAGGTTTTTGAAGTCACCAGCAAAGCGATGAGGAGATAATCGCTAACCTCTCTCAAGATGTTGATGGAATGACGTCTTGTGCGTCAGAGTAGGAACTGTAGAGCTGTAACTAACTGCATATATGCATATTTCTTGCAGAATGCAGCCTCTCTGCAGGGCACCATCTGTAGGAAAAAAAATGCATTTCTGCCATCAGTCTCCTCCTGCTCCCATCCTACCTGAGGGCCATTATTATCTGTAATGTAAGACAGAGTGTCTGTCTAGTGATCGTACGAGCCAATCACAGGGCGAGTGTGTGGGGCAGGTTTCCATGGAGAACAGCGAGCCGGACTGAAGCTCGGCTCGAAGCAGCCTAGCCTGATCCAGACTGATGGCATTCTCCGGCAGCAGCAGCAAAAAGGAAAGGCCCCAGCAGGCCCTGCCCTGCTGTCCGCCTGTCTAAATGTCTCGCTGCTTGTCTACCTGTCTTACTCAGTTGAATGTGTGAAGACAGAGTGGACGAAAAAGGGTTCTTTCTGATTAGAAATTCATTCAGACAGGCACAATAGGAACTTGGCCCCGGCAGCCATGTGGCATCAGATTGGATTTGTGTAGGGACTGGATCTAGAACACACATTGCCTGAGCCACAGCTGTCTTGGGTGGGTTTGCAAGACGTAGTGAGTGAGTGAGTGTGTGTGTGTTGGGTTTGGGCTGAGGGGGGTAGACCCGTCAGAGATCCTGACCCCGGACCCTTAAAGAGTGTGCTGGCCCAGCTCTGTTTAGCCCTGCGGGAAGGCTGCCCAGCCTGCAGTGCACTCACATCAGAAAGGGTGTGTGTGTGTGTGTGTGTGTGTGTGTGTGTGTGTGTGTGTGTGTGTGTGTGTGTGTGTGTTGGAAGCACTTATGTGTGCTCGCTTTTACTGTGTCTTGGGGAGTTATTGCTGCTGCAGCCTGAGCTGGGAAGTGGGTCTTACGACATTTCTTCGTGGCTCATTGGAGCCGTCCAGAAATAGGCATGTACCCATCCACATGCAGCGGCAACATTCTCTCCTTCCCTTTTTGTTTCTCATTTTCAGTTGGAAGCACTTAACTGCCCCTTGTTGCACAGCCGCCTGCGTGCCTTTGCATTATTTTGTGTGTGTGTGTGTGTGTGTGTGTATATATATATATATATATATATATATCTCTTTGAATGCTCAACACCAGAAGAATGCAGTGAAGTTAGTGGCGCCACCTCTGCATGATGAACCGTATTCACATGGGTATGACACACACTGAGAATTTTTAGCTCTTCAGAAGTTGCTGAGGGACTCACTGTGGGACACAAACACCCCCCCCCCCTCTCCCTGCCAACCAACCAACCACCCACCTACCTAAAAAAAAATCCCCTGATGCTTAGTGCCTATGGCCCATCAAACAGTCTTGTCAGCCCCTCTGAGTCCCCAGCTCAGGCCAGGATCAGAGCAGGCATGCAGGGCTGGAGGGATTCGGGGATGCTGCTAAAAATTCTCAGCCGCATGACGAGATACTGCACTGTCTGGGTCTTCTGAGCCCCACAGGGCCGAACTGAAAACAGGCTCCAGACCTGCGTCGGCCTATAAAGGGCTCTTTCTAGCATTGGGAACCTCCCTGGAAGTGCGAGCCCACACTAGCGGCATCTCCAAATGGAAGGGACAGAGATTTGGAGTGCAAAAGAGGCAGATGGGTACGGAGGGCAAATTAGGAATGAAGAGAGAGGTAGTAATTGGGACAGCTGCGCAGCTCGAGGCGTAAGCAGTCAGATCACCCACCTCACTTCCACCCCCCAAAAAATGAAAAAGATTGCCAGAGAGCCAGATGCTGGCCATTACGATCACAGTGACAATAGCCCAAATTCATTCCGCAGCCAGAACACAGAATGCACAAGCCCACAAAGACACACACATGGGGATAGAAGAGAACAAGACTCTGAGCTCATCTGACAGAATGGGTGCAGATCCCACACTTGGGTAGAAAGGTTGTGTGACAGGCTTGCCTTTTGCATCGGGGGGGATTGTGGATATTATTCTGTTTTCAACTGGAAGCCCAAATTCCCAGCAGCCACTCCACCTCTACCCACACACGAGGACTATTGAATGGCCTCCATTTAGCCAGCTGTATCGGATACAGTGCTGGCCAGTATTGGGTGGCCTGTATGTGACCTCCACACAGGTCCAGAGAGGGTTCAAATCCAGGCAAGTGGAAAGTGGGACCTGGACCAAGATGAAAGGCCTGTATTATCTTTCTCACAGGCGGGTGGGGGGTATTATGTCACTGGTGCCAGTCCTGCTTCCAGGGGGGGTTTGTTTGCCATGGGAGTGTTTTTTGCTGCGACACTATTGATCCCCAAGGGATACACTCATCTCTGCGGCCTCCACTGCTAGGTCTGAATGTAAGGTCAGCTACACGATGTAGTCCTTGTAGCTGGAGGGGATTCAAGGTTTCTCTGATCACTAAGCCCCCCCCCCCCCCCAACATCTGTGCCAATTTTAGAGGAGGTGAGGTGGTTAATGTGCATGTGTCCAATCTCCCTTAGCTATATCAATGAGTTCATTGTGCGTGTGTGTGTGTGTCCTGTGCAGTGTGTGTTACCGATGGCTGGCGGCTGAGAGGATTGTAAGGGATCGTAGAGGATTGGCCTGATTGGATTTCCGTTGCAGGAGTCCTGTCACCTGGCTCAGCATGGCGCCCTGGAAGACAGCAGGGGAACAATCAGGCAGCAGTCACATTGCGAATATACAGCGAAATCTGCATTCAGGCATTGCAAATATAAAAACATCCACTTTACACAATATGAAGATACACTTCCTGATAGTCGAGTCAATTTTATTTATATAGCCCAATATCATAAATTGGCGTCAAGGGGCTTTACAATCCGTACAGCATACAACACCCTCTGTCTTCCTTAGAAGATGTGGATAAGATAAACCAACAGGCAGAATGTGACATAACCTCCTCACCACTGTGGAGACCTGGAAAGAGGACGGACACACAAGAGGCAAACACACCATTCACAGGAGACAGGAAACAAACGCGCAGTGGGAGGGACAAAGACGGTATTCTGGTGGGCAAGGCGAACATGGACTATAAGTGCAGAAACAGTACAGTAGTTGGTGTATTCATTGAGACCGAACGGTAGCAGGTACAAGGCCTGTAGTCATCAAACAATAAACAACGGTCTGAAAGTTAAGGCGATTGGATTTAGCGGCCTGAACAGAGTTAAGACTGTCTGATGTGAGCGGGGAGCGCATTCCAGAGGAAAGGACACGATGGAAAAAGGTCCTGTAGTCTGCTGACTTCTATGTAACTCTGGGAACAGACAGCAGCCCTGTATTCTGAGAGCAGGAGGGAATAGAAGGTTTTCGGAGATCACACAGGTATGAAGGGGCACGCTCATTCACTTTAAATCATGATGATCAATGAATAGACGGGCAGGGAATCCGTTGGTAACCAGGCTGTCATGCTAATTGCTCCAATAAGTAGCCTCAAAAGACCAAAATGCAAAGGAGCAACAAGATATTTTGCATTCTCGTGAAAGAACACTTTGCTCTGATATGCTTACTATATTTACGATAATTGTACCCCTACATATAGGTCTATAACCCACAGTCGAATACAACAGTTCCATTGAGTTTGGCAGTCCTTTTCTCCGCGGGTTGTTGAAAAGCGCTCTGGGAAATATAGGAAATCACTAACTGAAATCAAATTAAACAGGAAAGGCTGAAAGAAAGTGGGTACAACAACATCGTAAACAATCACCGAGCAACTCCTGGAATGCATTGTTCATCGCATATTGAAGATTTTCAGCCGTGCGAGTATCTGCGGGTGGATTATTCTTTTGAGTTCTCACAACTCTCCTCTAGGGCGGAGGTGGATTCAATTGAGGACATCAGCAAAGGATCACGGTGGTGTTTTACAAAGGACAACAATTTTAACTGTGAATCAATATTGAAAAATGCGTTCAGTATTTATTTTTGTGTACTGCTGTGGGCTCTGAGTCAGACACACCTGGTCATTAAATGCATACAGCAGCGCTTTAGTGGACAGTTGTGGTGTTTCTACATTTGATCCCTCAGATAATGAAGAATGAATGAAATATCTGCTTGTTTGTACAAATGGAGGGATCACACTGGGATCCTTGCACAATGATTCGACATGAATTCATACCTCTGCAATTTGCTCACACAAAGACAGAAGAGAGTACCGCAGAGAGCTTGATCTGAAAAAATGTGGACAGGACATCGCGTGAGCTTTATTTTGACGTATATTGCATTTGAAGAATAGATTTAAGGATGTATTTACATGAGACATGGGACTTGAAACGATTCCAGGAGCCTCCCCTTCGGATGATTGTGGGAATAACTAATATAAAAACCACTCGGTGATGTCCAATCTCTTGTTGCTTAATGATATTTCTGTGTGTTAAGGAGTCCTCTGTGCCAGAAAAGACTCCTTCTCAATGTTTTTGTCATTGATTAAGTTATAAAATGAATGTATTATTCTCCTGTTGTAGGCTTTGCGTTGTACATATTGCATTATTTTATACTGCAACATCAATATGTATTTTCTAACCTTGTACAATGTAGTCTGCATGTGTTTGCATTGGCAGTTTATGAGAAGTGACATGTATTACTCTGAAGACAACACACATCGTATTGGTTGCCAGGGTTTTTCCATCAAAAAGGAGCACAACCATTTTTCCGTTCCACATCATTTCTAAAATACATTATTGCCGACCTGAAAAGGGCTGTGTAACCAGTCGTAACCACTGTGGTGAGGGTAAATTGAGCTGTACATTTGCTAGAAAGCTGTAATGGTACACCTTGCAGAACAATCGCTTGACAAACAATGTCTAAGAAACAGACATGTTCCTGTGGATGTCTGCAGTACAACCTTAAACCATCTGTGTCCAGGATGTAATCTCAGCATAGTGACTGATACAGCGGGTTAAGTGTTCTCTAGTGTCTCTGAAGCCTCAGTTCAGACAGTGCATCTAAAGTTTAGCTGGTTGCATGTGGGGAGGAGTGATTTTTACCAGCCTGAGCCTGAAGATTTTGAAGCATCTGTCTCAGTGGCGGGAGGATAGTGTGGTCTTTTATCATTTTGGGAGCTACAGCTCTTTTCTCTTTGAGGCTTTTTGAGGCTCAAAGGTCCACAGAAAGTGGAAAAGAACACACTCTTGTAATTTCAGTTTTTCCTCTTTGTCTCTGTCCTTACTCTCGTTCACCATTGCTGTTTCTTAATTTCTTTTCAACTTCGGTTGTTGAGATCATTGGGTTGAAAAAAAACACTGCAACTGTAACATCTTGAACCCTGCAGGACCTCTTATCCTAACCCGAGACGTGTGCTTAGCTCCCAGTTAGATTCAAAGGTAATCTTTGCTTTCTCACATGAGAGTTGGGGTTCGTTACTGTTTCATTGCAACCAAATCCAAAGTACATCAAGTTCTCACCACCAACTCGCCGTGTACCGATGCTTCGTCTGCGGCCCTAAACTTCAAACTATGACACTCTAGGTACCTGGCTAGTGCTCATTTTGGATGTGTCAGTTTCCACTTGCATGGTGTCTTTTCGAAATAAACTGCCAACTTCACAGGAAGTTAGGTTTAGGCAACACCACCACTTAGTTAGGGTAAAGATCAGGGTTGGCGTAACTTGACGAACAACTCACGCGTCTACTGAGTGACTTATAGATGATTAACAATTCACTTGACGAAATAAGACAAAGTAATGTTGTTTGATCCATCCACCTCCACCCACACTAAGCAGTAGTGGTGTAACAGACCATTATATTCTATGTTCAGTGAAAATGAGTATTGGGCGAAGGTAAATACTAACGTTACTGTGATGTGTTCACATGTGATCTCGTAAATTGTAGTGTTGGTGAGAAACTTGAATAAATCCAGTTGTTTGAAGGAGATGTTTTCACAAAAACAGATCTTAGAAAGGGAATTATGACCTATTTTAAATACTTCTAAGTAGCTTTTAATACATCATCTACTGATGACAAGATTTGTTTTAATCCATAAAAAAAATATATTTTTTATCATTTAAATTGTTTGTTTTTATGAGGACAAAAAACACTATAGGTGACTATCACAAAGTTAAAGGATAACATTTAACATGTTTAATGGTTTACACTGACATTTGTGCTGATCCGATCCGTGACTCTAATAAGTGATACGATCCAAACTGTGAGTTTTATGATTTGAGGAGTTGGGAGTGAGTCCAGGTCATCCAGTATCAAATCCACTTATCATATCTGAATCCTCCCAAATCCCTCATCATTTGCAATTAACTAAAGCTAGTAAAAACTAAAGAGTATAGATAAATGGTTCAATAAAAGATTCATCAGAGCTTAACGAAATGCATGTATTTTGACGACTGGGAACAGGAACCGGTTATTGGACCCCATCCCCAATCGGCACTTTTCTACAATCCATCCTGCTGCGTTGACTCCCCTCAGTCGTCAGCATTTGTGAGAGTGGCAGCACAGCGATCACTTATGGCAAAGCCCTGGGCAGATCAGCATGAGACTATTTGCATCTGACATGGCTGTCATGTAGCCCCAGGAGTGTTGCGTCACAAGGTGTTGCCACCCGCTCCCTCCTCTCTTTTCATGTCGTCCTGGTACCATCCCTCCACCAAACCCCACTGCTCCTCATTGCCAGTGCCATCAATGCAGAGGCGACTTGGCAGACCCGTTCCTCAGTTTCAGCTGTGGTCTGGGAGATTAATAACAACATGCCAGTCAGATATAAGAGCCCCTAATAGGACTTCGATGAGATGACACAGCAGTACCAAGTATTATTACGCCTTTGGAGCTGTGGGACAGAGGAGGGAGGGAGCAAGAGAAGCCTGATCCAATCGGATGTATACTATCTGTCCGTCTGTGACCCAGAGCCAGTTTTGACGAGGACGAAGGAGACACTCGTGTGATGCCAGCCACACTACCCAGGTTTTCAAATATGCATCTGTAAAGTGTGACAAGCCGCTCCAGAGACAGAAAACCGCCTCCCCTAGTCTGGTGTTTACTTTCTTTGATCTTGTGACAACAGCAAGGAATTGAAGTTGGCACATCAACTCAGTGAAGAGCTTTAAACACCCGGCGAGGGCTTTTGCCGCCTCACTTTGATTTATAGAGTAAATGAAGGATTATTGTAGATGAATCCAGTGTTATGGTTGTCCTCCAACTCGTGATGTTTAAACAAAAAAACGAAAAGAGTGCTACCACCTGAACTGCTGCGCTGTCACATTAGGGGATGAATGAGGCAAACCACAACCCCGTGAGGCATACTCGCACTTCATTTTTCCACATTCGCAGTACAGAAAACATATTATTTAGAGCCATAATGCTACCCTATAGCGGCTGCAGAATAGCATACCTTGCCTCCATTCGAGAGCTAATTACATGTACTTGTACTTGCACTTGTCCCGGTGAGTGGGGAGGTCTTTACAGCCTGGAGTGGGTCAAGACTGGCTACAGTCAAACTGCGAGGTTCAAGCCTCATCTGTAAGCTTACTCTCCTGTTTGAAAACCGACCCATCCACTCGGTTGGAATAACAAAACGCCTTTCGCACACTTTTTTTTAAGTCTTTTTTTTTAGTTCACGGCAGCTCCGTTGGCCTCACTCAGTCTTTGCTCTCCTTTGGCAATTGGCGCCCTAATTGAGGCCCTCTTGAGCCATGTTTATCACCGTGGCAACGTTGCCCCGCTGATAATCATTGTCTTGTGGATTAGCCTAACAGAGGAGAGGCTTTGCTTTAATTCCACTAACACTGGACCGAGCTCCTTTGTGTCGGCTTGCCTGCCGGGCTTGTCTTAACTGGGATTAGAAGCATGGGCTGCAAGCGCCCACCAGGCCCCCACATCGCGCTCCTAGTGCCCCGGCCTTCCTACTCGAGTGAACCTTCTTCGTGTCCCTGGCTGTTTCTTACAAGCAGATCCAGAAAATCACGATTTTCACCGTGCCGTTGTAATCATGGCCCCTTACTGTGAATGTTAAACTTTTAGCACTCTGTTCCAAAACTTAACTTGAAAAGTCTAGTTCATTAATTAACAATTAACAATTAATTAACAATGTGAGCTACCCCCTAGGTATCATCCGGGCATTCTCTCACAGAGATTAAGTTAACGAGGCTATCCTTTTCCAACTTTGTCCAAGCAGCTTGTACAGCACACTCTCCAGCAAATAGTTTAACTGTTCTACAATTTCATTATCTAGTATCCTTTACTAGAAACTAAAGTTACAGAAAACCGGTGGCCCTTCTGAGGTCCATTTTTATTAAGAAAGTAAAAGTCCTTTCATAACCTACAAAATGCCTTACAAAAGGTTTAATGGTTAAAAGAATGAAAGATATAATCTATATATAATAATAAGAATAATCTAAGAATTACAGAGTGTCATCCTAACATGTCTTAAGTGTTTGTACCTGTTCCGAATAGCCACAGTCAAAGCTTGCTCTCGTAGAGAGGAACGTGATGCTGTGAGTCTAATGGAGATAAAGGCGCACACATTCAGGTTTTCCTAGAATCATTCATGGTGTTGCATTGGGTTGTATACACAGAAGTGATGGGAGTTGTAGTGTGAAGAATGGTATAAGAGAGCTTGAGAGAGAAGTCCAATTCTGGGTGCTTTTGCAGAATTGCTGCTTGAAGTGAGTAGTATGGCTGCTCGATATTGGAAAAACCATTATTTCTTCCTGCGATATATTAGGGAATGAATAAGGGCAAAGGCTGCATATGTCCAAGACAGCGCATGCAACATTGTAGCTGTGTGTTTTGCGCATGCACTGCAGCCGTTAAATGGCAGATTTAACCCGTTGCACCTTGTTATAGTTGCAACCCGGCAGCTTGTTGGGCTCAACTGAGGAGAGGTTAATGGTCCTGCCTACAGCGGAGCTAAAACAGCTACCATGACTGAGGTTGCATTAGCTAGCATTAAGATGCGTTCAAGCTCTACTCACTACAATGGAGAGTTGAGTGACGGTAGATTGTTCCGGGACAATGTTAAAAAAGAGGTTTTGTCTGGAGTCTTGCTGTCAATTCTAGTTCTTAAAAAGAAAATCTGCAGGTCGGCGCATCTCCAACACTGATGCCTCAATCTTTATTGAAAAGCGTAAGCTATTATTGTTGTAACGGTTACCCAAAAAAACTTGAATATCAGATTAAATATGAAAAGCATAACCACATGGCAATTTAACAACATTAAACTGGCATGGAGAACTGCCTGGCTGGTTTTTATGAGAAGCGAGTCACAGTTGGTGGCCAGTGCAGGGACATGAGGCGGGCGTGTGGCAGAGGAGCGTGCCATGCTGTCCGACCCTGATCTGTCGGTGCAGCGCAGTATGGGCTCCGAGGGAGACCTGGTGCAGCCACTTGTCTGTTTCTGCAGGCGGAGGGGAGCCAGGGAGAGAGGCGGAGGTGTGAGGGGGAGAGGGGAGGCAGCCGCTGACCCTGTAAACACACAGGATTAGGAGGAATAATAAAAAAGGGGGTCTTGGCAGTGCTTCCCTAATACGTGTGGTAATTTAAAGACGCTCCGAAAAACAAATGTCAGTGATGTGTGCGTGGGCAAATTTAGTGTGTGTGTGTGTGTGTGTGTGAGAGAGAGAAAGATGAACACATCAACAATCTCCATGGAGGATTCCTGTGGTAAAGCATCTTGGCTTCTCAAGCAAACAAGTGGTGAGGCGTGCAAAAGGAATTGCAGGCCTTCTAAAAAAGATGACCACACAAATGGATGGGAGCTCCTTTGAAAGATTAGCAGTCTATATGCTCTTGCAACGTACACACACACACACACACACACACACTTCTTTGTCTCATAGTTGATTTATCTGGTGGAATGGTGGTTTCACACTTCCCCTTGTGGCTGACATTATCTCAGTATGTTTTCCTTTGCCGGGCTTCTATCCAGGCTAATTTGCTGTGTTTAAGGCCACCAACCCACCAGCCAGTAGTGTTTAATTCAGTTTAACTTCGCGGTGTCAGTACTTGGCAAAAGGCCGTCGCAGCGTAACATAGCCGGTAGCTCCGGACAGCGTTTCACTTGTTTTTAATCCCGAGCGACTGTTGCGGATGTTTTGTGATCATTCTGTGACCCGCGTCACAAAACAATACGATAGAATCCAAATAACCACCAACACTGTGGGCTACTTGTGTTCGCCTCTTGTTATACTGCTGTTTTTTTACAAGCAGGCGAGTGGTGGTGATGGTGGGGGGGGGGGGAGGGCGAGTGGTGTGAGGCAGGCTGCTGGAGCAGGTGACATCTGTGACCCAGCACAACAGCAGTGGATGCCGGACACATGCTCCTTCCTCAAAGGCTACTGGCACCCTTTCTGCCTCATTGGGCTCATGCCCACACGCATGCCCTCAAACACACACACACACACACACACATTTCTAAGTACTACAACTGAATGCATCCACTGTACATGAAGTTATCTTGAAACGAACGTGACTCAACATACCTTAAGGATATAAAGGCTGTAAAATCTGTTTCCCCTTACAGAGGCTTTTTGTCTAGTACAGTGACTGGAGAGATCATTTTGGACAGTTGACCTCCACTCCTCAGGCTGCTAACAGCTACTTTTTCAACATGCCAAACATCAGGATCATCGGCTTACAGAAAATGACCTCCCGATGTGTACAGCTAAGAGCTGATACTAGGTCAGTTTGGAATAACCCACCTCAGGCATGGCTGCTGCTCGGTGCCTTTTTTGCTGATTATAACAACACACTCATAAATACACGCCCACGCAAACATACTATACGGTCATGCGTGCCTAAATTGGTGCTTTCCCCAGCTTTACAAAATGACAAATCCGGTGATTGATCGTGTGCTTGCTGAGTTATTAACCCGTTATATTTACCAGGCCATTAGCAGCCTAAAAATTAAACTGCTAATTAAAACAAAGGCCTCCGTTTCCCGATTGAGTCCCACGCTCCCCTCACAGAGCTGAAGACCATTATATAAAGTAAAGAATATAAATACCCCCCCCCCCATTTCTATTCCCTAGGATTGTCCAATATACTGCGTTTTCAGATATTCATTACAAGTATTACAATCTTGCAATAAGTCCAAAGGTATTGTTGTTTCATTTTCTGTTAATAGACGTGATTTAACACCGTTTTACATCAGCCCTCCCCCTCCATGTTGCCCATCCCGTCTCCTCCCTTATCCCTAGAGGGGGGGTGGGGGGCTGCGTTTCTCGCCGCAGTCTGATAAAGCCGACTCTCCCTCTGATGTCTCTTATCGCTTCTCATCTCGTTGCGGTAAAGACGGTCTCTTGTTTGTTTCATGCTTCTCCCTCACCCCTCTTAGGTGACGCCCAGTGCCTCGTGCCAGTACTGCGTGCAATGGATCAAAATTGTCAGAATGACTTAATAGTGCGCTGACCCGCCACCCGACCCCAGCTGTTTATCAAATCCTACAATATATCGTAGCTAGATACCCCCCCCCCCCCCCCCCCCCCCCATTCTGTGAGAGGTATAGATTTGTTGCTCCGTATCTCTTGGCAGTGCAGTGCTCTTGCTTGCTTACTGCCGTTGACAGAGTGTGTGTCCAATGTAGGCTACGCTTGGCCGCGTCGGGGTAATGCTGCAGGGCAACTCAGATCCAGCAAACAAACAACATACATTGTATTCGAGAGCAAGGAGAGTGGTTCTATAGCCAAGGGGGCCTCGCTGTGTATTTGGTGTATGCATTCTCGTGTGTTTTTTGTACAATTGTGTTAGTGTGCGCGTTGACCTACAATGTAGGCAACGCGGCAACAAGCAATAGACCCGGACTGTGTCAGACCTGCTCTAACCAGGCCGAAGGCGGTGGTGTAATGACGGCAAAGTCGAACTTGCCAGAAGAAACACACGGCACGGGCTTCCTGCATTGTTTGTGTGTGCACGCCATGGCAGTGGTGGTGCAGGGATGAAGAGGGAACCACAAACCCGTGGACACCAGGAAAGGAAGCAGAAATAGTCACTCCATTAGTCGATCTAAAGAATTAACAGTTTTAATTGTTAAAAATGTTGAGCATTTGGAAATTCTGCGAGGCAACTTTCACTATTTTCTGACATTTTATTCATGGACACGATAATCTGAAATCAATAATGGAAATAATTGTTAGTTGCAGCCCTGAATTTAATATATTTGTGCTTTTGAATTTTAAAATAATCCATTGAAAGAAATATGTGAATTTATCACAGTTCTTTTGTACATTTGATCAACAGAACTATCAATTAATTGACAGAGAAAACAACTGATAATGATAACTGCCACACTGTTGCACAAAAGCCTCAAGAATAAGAGCGGCTCTCGTGCAATGCGTGGTGCATTGGCAGTTGAGGGAATATCGGCTATAAAGATATCCTTTTAATAAGCTGAGCAAATAATGCTTCAGATGGATTCATTTAGAAAAAGCCGACTACAGGATTGTTGGCGAAGAGAACTGTCTCTGCAAAGCAAAGCAATATTTGACAGCGGTGCATATAATCTGTATAAGCAATCGGGTGAGTAGTTCATTAAATGGATCGACCAGTTGAATGAAAGTGTGCATCAAAAGAATCTTTTTCATTATCTACGTTGACGGTAAAGAATTTTCACGCAATAGTAATAATGTGACGGAAAAGCGGAGGGGGGGGGGAAAGGACATATCAAAGGACAAATCTTGAAGAGTATCAGTTCTGCTATCCGGAACGGAATAATTCATTTTCTGGTGCAAGCTATGAGTATCAAGGTGCCTTAGTAGCCCCAGTACTGATGTTGCAGACACTATCAGTGCACCTCTGATGTTTTAGCCTAGCTTTACTCTGGCTCGCGATGGGGACCAGCCGGCCTGTCCGCACTGTGGACGCCAGTACAGGGCTTTGTTTTCCTTCACTAACCCGAACCCAAACGCCTCCTTCTGTCCGCTGACATACATTTTTACTGAAAGTTAACCATGTTATAGGGTTTTCTGTTGCATGTGAACACAAATGGCTCACATCATGTGATGTAATATCAAAAGGAACAGTAGTTCTGTTTCGGGACACCCCTGTCAATATGATCTGACACACTTAATAATACCTCTTTTCCTCTCCATCTGTCACTGCTCCTCAGGCTTTCTTTATTTCTCAACCTATCTTCCAGGCGGCTGACAGATAGAGTTGTATTAAATGGCCGCGCAAGCATCCTCCCTTGATATCTGTAATTTTGCTTGTTCTCAATTCTCTCTCTCCGCGCAAACACTCGCGCACAGATGGACTCTGGCCCGAGATAAGGTGGCAGTCTGCTCTCACCGCTAGGTCCTCGGCTCCCACCAGCCTTCCAGATGGCGCACGGTGCCGACACCACACCTTTTGACCACATGGCACTCCCTACATCCTCCCAACCCCGCCCACACCCGCTGATACCGCTGTCGAAGTACACAAATGACCAATGAAGTGAAAGACGCCTTGTACGAAATTCATCATTATTAACCTGGCGATGATTAAGGGATTTCTGGGACAACTTCACCCACGTCCGGATGCACGGAGAAGGGAAATGAGCTGAAGAGGTCAACACTCAATACACTACAAATGAGTCTCTCAGAAACATGGTGTCCTCCTTTAACCTTTTGATATTTTAATGGGTGTTCTTACGTCTGCCTTTTAACAGCGGAAAGAATGAATTGCACACAAACTGAGACGCCTGGCTGACCAATTTATCGTTTTAAACTGCATTTTATTTGATTAGGATTTTATTTTCATTCCATAACCATATTTACGGACCAAAGTGGACCCCCCCAAAAAAAACAAAAGTATCACCACCAGTCTCTGTGTGGAAGAAGACATTTCCTGTGAAGGACTTTCCAGACGCGTATTTGTCTTTCTCAAGAGTAAAATGAAAAAGCTTTCACAAACTGCCATGGCGTCGGATCAGTCAGCGATCGAAAGTAGAGAAACGGGCTCTTATTTCTTAAAACACAGACCATTAAATTATTCAGTGAAAGTTTGCAGAGGATGTGCACTCCTTGTTCTGCAATGCCCTGTTTCACATTCATGCAGCAGCTCGCATCCCGCCCGGGGAGTTCTGCAGGAGAACCACACGTTTGTCTTCTTCTTGTGTTACAGAGCAGCTACACTGGAGCCGACTGGACAGCTGTGTGCTGTGCTTGTGGGTTCATCTGGGTCCTTATTTATCCCCAGCCCGGGGCCACTTCTGGTCACAATATCACCTCTTTTGACGCGTTGGGGATTTCGATTTTTCAATTTTGATTCAGTCCACTTGTTTGTCTTTTTAATTCTGCTCCCACCACCACGCCTTTCATTCATTATTGCTGCGAGGTTCGGCTTTTTCAAAAGCCGTATTCCCGTTCGCTCAGCAGCAGCCCTTTTCATTAACATGCTTCATTCACTCTGTGCGGTTCTCTATTAATGCATTCCTCCTTTATCCCCCCCGCCCCCTCTCGGTGAATTCCTGTTTACTGTAATATAGAACCTCCCCATTTGTTGTCCCTGTCATGATCATCTCTCCCGCTGCCCTCTTCTTTCTGTTCCTCTCCCTTTCCGTTTTTCTTTTCTCTGCCATGTGCTCTCCGTATCCTTCCCTTCCCTGCCTGCCTCCATCCTGACTGCAGGGTTGAATCATCCCCGTTTCTGCTTGCCTTGTCACGTTCCCCCCCCCCCCCCCCCCCCCCCCTCACCCTCCTTCTGCGCGTCTGTCCAGGCCTCATCACACGACGAATGGCGCGAGCCGGTCTGACATCTCGCCACAGCGCTAAGGGCCTCTGATGTCCGTGACGCCAGCGCTGACCTGTCCCTCATTCCTCAAAGCACCGACATCATCAAAGCGGGACACATTTCTGTCCCAGGTTCTATTAATTGCCAAGTATGGAATGAGCCACATTTTCATCCGTGCCGGTTTTCCAGATTAGAAGTGGAAGGAGACAAGGGAGTTTTACATCTTTTTTTTCTTTCTTTCTTTTGTCTGTTATCAAAGGCATGTTCGAGCTGGCTGCAGGTTTTTTTTTAGGCCTTTTTCATGTAGTTCGTATCCTGCTGCCTCCTCACTTGGTGCTATCTGGCGGTTGTCGGAGAGAGGGACCACATCAGCACTATTCTCTTCACAGCCTTCCATCACTTGGGAGAAACCCCCCCCCCCCGTGTACTCCGCTTCAAACGGCACACCTCAGATCACACGGCCCGCATACATGCGCACGTAGACTTCCGAACAGCAGAGCCTCCGTCCTTGATGCAAACGTGCACAGGAATGAGAAACCCCAGCAATCCGCCTCACTGGAAGAATTGAGTCACGGTCCTTCTGCCGGCGTCAACTGACAGACAAGCCAAGCGAAAAATGGAATCAACATGTTCCTATATTGGCGAGTGTGTGGGCATGAGCAGTGTGTGATTCTATATCAAGCACATGCAAATCAAGCCAAACCAACCCCAGGCTCATTAAATAAAACATGGGCGTAAGGACTAAAGCCTGCTTCTACTGCAACCTTGCATATTCATAATGAGCGCTCCTTCCCGAGTGTGGATTGGAAGGATGTTCCGCAGGTTGACATTATGTGGCTGGGTGCTTCTAGGGTGTGTGAGCCGTGCAGACTCCGAAGCCGGGACGGAGTAACAAGCTTATTCTGTTTTCAGATGCCTAAGACGAGGATGGAAGACTTTTTGCCGCGCTAGTTTTGTGGTGGTCCTGCCGAGAGTTGGATCGTTTGATCGAAGCAAGAAAAACAACAAGGATCTTGACAATCCAGAATGGTGCATTGTTGACTTTTCTTCTGTTCAGGCTCCAGCGTAGAATCTGGTAGCACAACCAAAACTTGCTGTGTTGTGAAACAAAAATGTGTTCACAGTAACTTCGCCTCAGTTGGAACAGAAGCACGTAAATGCGATGAAGGAATTGAATGCAATTACGGTAGAGGTCACTATATATATTAGGACCAGATTGCACTCAGCGTTTTGGTCTTATTCAAGAAACAAAACCCGACAACCTAACTGAATGTCAGTTGGCTGGGTTTCCTTCGTACTTAGAGTTTTTCCCCACAGTTTGAAATTTGCATTATGCTTCCACACTGCAAGTAACACAAGGAGGTAGTACTGGGTATTGTTAAAAGAAAATCATGATAGTATCAATACCAGTACCCTTAAGGGATACTGAGGTATCGTTTGACTGAAGAAGTTTAAATACTACTGTTATTTATTGCGATTCAAGGCATCGAATGCTGATACTTAGCCCAACAAGGAAGCGATGTCATATTACGTGGAGATGTTCATACACAATATTTTGTGCTTGACAGTTTGTTACCAATACCTGAAACATTCAATGTCGTAATGACTTCATTTGGATCAGTCACATCTGATCTGTAGATGTGGTGCTGATACTGATCGTATTGTTTATCTTTTCATCGATTTCTCCAGAAGAATTGCAAATTCTAACCTTTTTATTTCGTCGGTCAGTCCTTTTCAAAACTTGACAAAGTAGAAACTTTATTGAGGTGTTTCAGTCCCAGACGTTTTGTCAGAATATCACAGACTGATTCAAGTGTGGGACTGAATCCGGTCCTGATTTTGACTTGAAATCCACCAAAGTACAGCTGGAACAAACACTTGAGGGGAGGTGTGGGCAGAGAGAGAGAGAGAGAGACCGGGATTAGATGCCTCCGCCGATCTCGGTGATCCCCAGCCAGCCATCCAAAGCAGGCGGCGGGAGCAAGAGAAAAGTAAAGAGAGCCCATTTAGATCAGGCCACGCTGATCCATCGCCCAGAGTGACGGGTGAGGGATCAGCAGAGAGGACTGTGACTGTGACGGGCAGTGTTCATTAATGTTCCAGCCTCTGCTGTAGAGTCCAATCAAGGGGCTCCACACACAAGCAGCCTCAAACACTAAAGCTCTCTCTCACTCACACACACACACACACACACGCGGCTATCCAAGCAATGAGACAGGCGGGCTAAGCGTGGGCACTGATGGCTTCAGTGCCTCAATTGATGGGTGCTTAGAGGGGAGTGAAAAGGGAGAGCTGGAGAAGCGGGGCCGGCGAGAGAGAGATGGAGCGGCAGCTCTGCTCCGTCGATGACTCTCTGATAGCCCGAGCTTAGCGCCACTTCTGCTCAACATGCAAGGCCATTACATTAACCCACATGCCGCCCAGCTGTTTCCATTAAACGCTGCAGTTCCGAAAGTCTGTCTGGCTGTCGCTAGATACACTACAGCCCTAATGAAGCCCTCTCACTTCCAGGTGCTGAGTTCTACTGGTTAAAAAGCTGCGGTGTATAATGCTTGTATCCAGATCGAGTCACAGGGACGACGACGATGGAATTGGTGTTTAGTTGTAAATTGCCAATATTTGAAGGAAGCAATATTGCATGAACTGTAAGTCTCTACAGGGAACTGGCATAGCTGCGTCGCCGCTGTGTTACGCACGTGGCAAGCCGCAGAGCAGCGTCGCAACACTGTGTATGTTTGCACTGTCATTCAAATGTTTGCCTCCCAAACACCCCGTCTGAAGTGTAACCATGCAATGTGTGCGTCGATTGGTTGGCCTGTTTTGGTGGTGTGATTGACTAGAACGCAGGACAAACAGGCAGACCCGCCTGCGAGCGTTCTCCTCAGATAAAAAGGGACAAATGCTGACCGGAGGGGTGGGGGGGCGGGTGGGTGTGTGTGTGGGGGGGGGGGGGGGGGGTGTCGCTACTGATCTGTCCTTGACCCGGCCGGTAGAGAAGAAAACGAGACCGTGCAAAGCAGAAAATAAGTGCGCAGGTGCTTTGACAGCAGTTTGCTTCATTCAGGCAATAAGAGTCTGGATGAATTCTTTATCGACCCAGTTCAGTGTTTTTATTGTTTTTTAATCTGTACATTACTGTACTGTTTTAAATCACAAGTCTTGTATTGTATTTTTTTTATCATATGCGTTTGCTGCTTACTTGTTTGAGTTGTTTTTCACCGTCAATATAGCGTTTCTTAAGCCCTAATTATGTCAATTAAAGCGTAACCTTTTAAAAACTAGTCCGTGAAAGAGCGTCTGTTTGGTTTGTCTGTTGGCCTTCACCGGAGGCCAAAACGTTTTGTTTAAAAAAAGAAGCAAAAAGAGGAAGAAAAGCACTTACTCTTCGCTGTTTATACCCGTTTTACAAAATGCATCACTGAAACTTTTAGTAGCTGGTGTTGTTTTCTTTGACATTTGGAATGAAACTGCGAAGAGGAGATTTGGTAAAGCTGATTTGAAAGTATCTTTAATGAGGGGCATGCTTAAAAAACGATTCTGAAGTTGGTTTTGCATGACAGAAAATGTAGAAAGTCTTATATTCCACAGAGAGCACTTAACTGTTTCTAGTTCCTAGACCAGTCCAATTGCTGCCTTTACCGACATTTAATACAAAATGAAATCTTCGTAGGTATCTAACTGCTGACATGCATATTAACAGCCTTCACCGTGTCCTGTTTGGTGGGTTTTGCATTATTTCAAAGGGCTAAGACATGCACCGGTGGAGCTTCTCTTGCTCCGCCATCCTCTTGATTTCCACAGATCACGCTTTTTCTTCTGTGAGGAGTCACATGAGACGCGACCGATCCGTGTCTTTAGATCAGCTGATGTGTCTGCTGGGCGTACAGTTTCCAGTGTCCGCTGGACGTAGTCACAACCAACATGGCTGTTTGATTCAGAGTCCATTTGAGCCGTTGGGAGTCCGGGGTGCAGCTCAGCGCTAACGAGTTCATTATTCCAGCGTGGTTTAGGAGTCATTACCATTTTGCATCCATAGATAGGTTGCTCTTGTCAAATGAAGCCAAGTGTGAATTCAGATAAATATTTGCAAAAGCACAAACGCACAAGGTGGTCTTCAGTGACAGCCAGAGATTGGTATGGCCATTTTGGATAATTTTTTCCCCGGCACCCCCTGTTGTTTGGCGGTTTGCTAGTATCCACATACATCCAGCTGAGGAGCAGCAGGCGATGCCTCTGATGATGTCTCAGGATTGGATGAGAACATCCCTGAGAGGCCTGACGTGAGCTTGTGACACCCTTCCTTTCATGCTAGTCTGCTTTCCAGCTCCAAACCGTCTCTCTCTTTCTCTCTCTCTCTCTCTCTCTCTCTCTCTCTCTCTCTCTCTCTCTCT
>NW_022280055.1:782697-814032 GCF_004355925.1 Anarrhichthys ocellatus | reverse complement strand
CTCTCTCTCTCTCTCTCTCTCTCTCTCTCTCTCTCTCTCTCTCTCTCGCGGGTCTGTTTCAGACATTTGCATGAGATTGAAATGGCGTGATCCTAACGAGCAGCCATGCAAGCGGCCTACATCAGATAAGCGGACTCATTTAGGCCTCAGAAGAACATCATTAGTTATAAAGGAAAACAGCAGGCCCCACCAGTTGTCTGTGTTGGTAGACTTTATAGCTTTAGTGCAGAGTCACAACAGTCACTGAGCAAATGTATCCTCTGCAAGCATTAGAAGTCCCCTATGCATCATTAAGTCCTGTTGCAGAAAACGTCTAATCAATTTCACTGAAAAGTTGGATAATTTCATAACCTCCAAAAATATTAATGCATGTGTATTACCTAGTTATTAATTCCCCTGGATGTTTGATTTGTACATTTCAAATTGTAATCTCGATTCCTTCTCTTTTGTTACTTTAAACTTCTGCATTACGTAGCAGAAAATCTTTAATTTCACATGCATTTGTGACTTTATGAAGCTGAAATAGAGCTATGATTATGCTTCATTATCAACAGTAGATTATGTGTACAATAGTTTTTCCTCCACCTTGTATGAAGCTGTTTTACCTTCAATTAAAGTAAATAACGCCCCAGCAGCTGTTATTAACAGATACACAATAAAGCAGCAAAGAGACATGTTGTTCGGAAACGAGAGAAGAAGAAAAAGAAAAAGAAGGCATCACTGTTTTTCTTTTTAATAAAGCTCTGCATTACCAATCAGCATGAAAACTTAATTTCACAAATGAATCGGTCACATTGCTGCCGGTGACAGGAGACGCATTCTGTCGCGGTCAGATCCAAATTGTGCCTGGAAATGATACACGACCACAGCGTTTGTGCATTGTGAGTCCCCACCCAATGGTATCTGTCACGGAGGGCCTTTGTTATAAATAGACATATTACTGGGAGTCCAAAGTTCAGCCCACACTGCCTGCTCGCCACGGGCACACGCTCAGTCTTCAAGGGAAAGAAATATGTTCACTGCTCCAGCATTTGGGCGGGAACACCACAAGTCAGCTGGAATATGACGGTGTCGTAAAGTAGAAATGAAGAGATTATTTATTTCAATAACACGAAGTTCAACCAGGAGAGACAAGTAAGATGAAGAAAATGTTTATTATTAACAGATGATATATGATGATAAAGTCTGTGGCGCTTGGACTCTACAGGGAGTAATGGAGGGGCCTCAGCCCTGACTCCAGACACTGGTGGTGGTGGTGGCTGATGATGCTGATGGAATGATGAAGCTGACAATCATATTCAAAACAGAGACCAGCTGATCAGAACAGCTGATATCATGATTGACAGCCCCCAAACAATAACCGCAAGGAAATTGCGAGTGAGCGTGCGTGAGAGGAGGGAATGGCAGAAATAAACTACAGGCCTAGGCGTGCAAAAGCAGTCTTTCACTAGAGCTTCATTTAAATCAAGTGAACGCACTTTTTAACTTTTTATTTGGAAATGAATACATTTAGAACTCCTTTAGGAATCCAAGCAGCTTTTAAAAAAATCTTGAGGAAAGCATTGCTAGATATATTCTGGTTTAAGCCTCTCACAGGTCAATACAAAGATCCTCTGTCTAATTTGTACCATCACATGTACAGCAGATCCTCTGTAACGTGGTGTTGGTTGGTTTCATTGGTCTAATTGGTCCTGAATGTGTCTGGTTCCCCTTTTCACTCGAGGAGCACACCAGTGCTTGGTGCACCACTGGGAGCTATCTTTTCTCTCTCCCTCAGAAATGTGGAACTTGGAAAGAAAAAATAATAATCTGGCGGATTTTCTGCAGGGTGAATATTTAGTTGCTAGGCAACAGTTGTTGGCATTCGACAGGATCCCTCGAGTAAAGGGAAGGGTGGAGGAGGAGGTGGAGGGGGGGGGGGGGGTTCGGGGTATGTTTGGGGGCAAACTGGGAACATGAGTGGATCAAAAATAGGTTGTATGGACAAGATGGCAACGTCCCCGGGCTTGAAGTGGTTCTGCTGTTGTGACAAATTGTCCCACATGCAGGACGGACGTTTACCCAACCAACGCCGTCTGAACAGCGTGGCCCACTGTTATTACAGCCATTTTACAAAGCACTTATTCAAAGATTTTAAACTTACAAGTCATCTTTTTTTTTTTCTCCGATTTGATAACAGCGAGTTTCAAAGTGATCTTAAGCTGGCGTGCATGTAACTGTTTTGAATTCTAAAATGTGTATCTTCCCTCTGTGTGTCTTTGAAAAACAGCTTCGTCACTAGACTCCCCCAGCAGCAGCCATAGCGGTCCATGTAAACGCTCTCTCACCGCCGTGTTTTTCTTTGTTCTTTCATCTTTGGCTTGTTGTAGCCATTACCCGCCTCTCTCTCTCTGTGCCCTCTGGCTACCAGTGAAGAAGTCCATGACATTGATGCGAGATTTTCTTAACACGGTTTCCCATCCCAGTCCATTTTCTCCGTCAGATCGGAAGTTGGGATATTTATAATCTCGGGGCTCCAGCTAATGTTATTTGCAGAGCAAAATCAGTTCGGCGCGTGTTTTTTCGTAATGGCTTTGACTGCGTGGCATTGCTGGCGGCCCCGTCTTGAACGGTGGAAGGATGGCTCTAATTTGGGCTAATGGGTGACTCAGCCGCCATCATCGTGTGTCCCTCAGTCGGCTGCAGATGGCTGGTGAGCCACGGGTGCAGCGGAGCCGCCGTTCTACACACACACACACACACATGCGTGAAACAATGCATCAAGTCGGTGACACGTGCAGCCCGACGCTGACATTTGCAGAGAGCCATGTCTAGCGAGGGAGGGGATGAAATGAGACTTCGCTCAGCTATAGGTGCACAAAACACAGAGGAAGAGGTTAATCAGCGGCCGAGCTAATCGAATCATTTGTCATCAGATTAGATTAAATCGTTGAACCCTCCCTCGGGCAATCATCTGGGGGGGAGATAGCCGCGGCTGTTTTTCGAGGCACGGAGTATCAAATGGCTGTGAAATGATAATGCATGGTAAGTGACTGCTCTGCTTTTGTTCAAGCTCTGCTTATCGGCACATGCTCGAAACAATTGAGAGAAGGCGAGCGAGTCACCGTAGCAACTGGAACGCAAGGTGGGTTTGAACAGGGATGGCGGCCTTGTGTGCTGGATGTGTGTGTGTGTGTGTGTGTGTGTGTGTGTGTGGATGTAGCGTCTGACTGAGGCCAAGCAGGAGTGCTGCAGTGGCTAGTTTACATTCCATAGAGTCTGCTAAGCTTCACCAACCTTTGCTCTGCTTACACACACACACACATACACCCACACATACACACACACACGCGCTGATATATTTGCAATTTCACAGAAACATACATATTTACTCGTCCTCGGTGCCTTCACCTGTGCAGCATACCTCTATAAACCCCTCATTATACACCGCCAGGACACAATCATATTCCGTCTCACATCATTCATGTCGGCAGATAACAAACCACCTCATCTGTACCTCCTGACTCCCCCCCCACCTACCCCCAAGTAACCTTGGCAACGACGTCATTTTTGCTTCATTGCGGTGGAGGAGGGAGGGAGGGAGGGAAGATGATGGGAGGTTGCAGCATACGGAGGTCAGTCCCAGGGGAGGGTCCAGCCGTTTACAACTGTACAGAGTAGAATAGGCTCTCTCCCCCACATCATTCTCCCCGCCACCCCAGAGACCCATTACCAGGGGTCAGAGCTCTGGTCTCGGGGCGGCTCTGAGAAAGCCTCTGTGTGCAACCTGCCAAAGATCAGCTGCGTGACCGGAGTGTATATGTGGGGCGGGCCTGGGTTGTGAGGAGGTGACCGGTGTCGGCCGTGTATCACAAGTGTAGCAGCTACTGAGAAAACAAGGAGGGCAACAACAGCTGTTAGCAGATTCTGCCTTTTCTCCGCATATTGAACTGAACTGTGCAGCTGGTTCGAGGCGAATTAATGGCCCCTGAAGTCAATTTTAGGTTTGTATTTATGTTGGCTGGTGCGCTGCAGTAATCAGGTAGTCATCCCTGGTATTTATTCCAAACAAAGATTTCAAATGTTGCACATTGATTCTGCCTTTTCATGCAGATTGTGTGATTTTTACATTAAAAAAATCTGTGCAGATGCAAAGCTGAGAAGTAGTACAAGTATACGTTATTGAACTACAATGATCATAATATATTGCACTTATGATGCAAGATGCAGCGCGTGGACGCGATTACATTAAGACTTCTAAACTAATGCAATCCAGTGCAATAGCCCTGCGATAAATATTAGTGTTTGATTATTTTTGAGTCCGTGTTATAGAGATGTTTATCCAACTCTGCAGTCATTTAATGAGGTTGCAGTTGGTCACAATGTATAGTGTTTGTGTCGACCCAATGGAAAACAAAATAACACCCAACAGCATATTGCAATTCAATACTAAGACGTGTGTGTTGTATGGAAAAATAATGAAAACACTGACAACATAATGCAATCCAGCACCACAAACTACATAGTTATGTCGACGCCTCTCTGACACAATGTGAACAAAAAAGGTGTGTATTATAACCTTCCCACAAGTAGAATATGTTGCTGGGCTGTTGCATTGGAATTTACACATCTTATGATATTTTGGCCAACTCCTGTATGGAAGCAGACATTTAAACCACAGCCTGCGCAACATGCTACAGAGATAATTGAGGGTATATTTGTCTCAGAAGATTGGCGATGATCAGCTGGGAGTATAATAGTCCAGTAAATTTGCACGATCAAGTTGGGTAACGCTATTGTCATTAGCTTATAATAGAGCGAGGGACTTTCGTGCGTGAGCAAAGATGAGACAGTGAGCCGACTAAATGAAATATCAACAAAGATGCTGCCAAAAGTACAGCCCACTCCAGTATGGACACACGACGGGGAAACAAGGGGCGGGTCGGGGACTTAAGAGCATTTTACAAGTCATTAATAAACACATCCCACGCCTCCCTCCGTCCCACATCGCTTAAAGTGACGGCCACACTATTGGGAAATGCTGCGTATACTACTCGTGTGTGGGCCCTTTAACGAAAGCAGAATGTTCCTCTCTCTGTGTGTGTGTGTGTGTTTGGGGTGATGTATATGTTTGTGCGCCTGTGCTTTGATTTGAGCCATGTACGCTTGAGTACGCATGGCTGTGTGAGCCCTGCAGCCCCCCCATCCCCTGTGTCGCCCCCTGGCTCTAATGGAGCCACTGGAATCAAATCGCATCAAGTCAAACTCATTTCTTGTCCCCCCCCCCCCTTCCCCCCGTCCTCCCTTTAAGGATTTCCTCCGATGTCCTTGCATGGCACCAACAAAAAATATAAGATGACATGAAGGAAGCATGTAAACATCCCAGCTGATCACACACGAGGACAACACGGAACACATGCATGCATGCACACAATTATCACCGCGTAAAGATAATTCAAAGCGGTGGCATGTGACAAGGCGTGCACATAATGCTCCTTCCTCGCTACCCCTGTAGTCTCACAATGCCTAGTTAAAAGGACCTGTAGCCCAGCGGATACATCCTTTTTTTTTTTTCTTCTTTTCCAAGAGACAGCATATAATGAGAAAGCCCCATTATGGGTCCAGCAGGAGCCTGTGTGCCTCTGTGCTGCTGCCGCTACCACAGTTACTCGTGCGATCGTTCTCTTTGTTAGTTAAGGGGAAGAGCAGCCGCAGACGTCCCTCGCTCTCAGCTTGTTAGCCAGCAGTAATGACTAGGCTGTGGGGAGACCGGGCTCCCAGGCCAAGACGCTGGGAGCCTCAGCTCAGCTCAGCGACAGGAAGGGGGAACAGAAGTAGACGCCACAGAGGACACGCTGGGAGGGACGGATCTGACAGACCGAGGAGGCAGGAAGAGATTTCTACCTCCGGACAGACCCGAGACCAAACCTGACCATTACCGACTCGCACACAAGCACACAGGATCCAGCTAACACCCTCGCCCGTCCACACACCTGACATTAGATCAATGCTGGGCCGAGCAGCGCTAGGATCAATGCGTGCTTTGAACAACATGTGCCTCGTAGGTTCTCCAGGATCATGTATACAACAGGGATGTGATTAGAATGTCTCAGCCAAGCCGCTGTTTGAATTGGAGACGTTTGTAACGGGCATCGCCTTAGCTGAGGATCTTCCAACACAATCAAATGAGACTCGCTCACGACACCAAATGGGAAAAAATGAATCCCGCCTGCGGTGTTTTAGTACATAAAAGAAATTTGCGATTGCATTTCACGGTCGAGTTGTTTCTACGATCTTGTGTTGAGTATTTTCCAGATGGTCTATGTTTATCTATGATTAGCGATCTATAGGCACACTCATATCCTGCGTGTTGTGACGGAGAGGTATTATAATGACCGTTCATTGTGTTTACTTTCCACCTGAGCAGATCAATAATTGAGTGGGAGACACACGAGCTCATCTGCATTACAAGGCACTATAGCAGCAATAACACGGCCTGTTTGTCACCATGCCCGCTGAATGGTCACCGGGAAAAAGCAATGGGAATAACTCTTTTTGTACGTCGTGCGGTAATAAATGTGCGCATACGGACGTTATATGGATAGTAATATACATTTGAATGCACTCCAAGGGCCCATAAACAATGATCGGTAGGAGGGGGCGGAATCCCGGAGACGCTAATGCCGTTGACTGCGGGTTTTGCCTGCCGGCGTTTTGGTTTGCAGGGTTTGTCGAAACCGTCGATGTTGCCCGAGGGCTGGGTCAGCAGTAGAGGAAGCATTTCTTTGCTCGGGAAGTACTTGTGAATGAGCAGTTTATTTCAAATGTAATGTATCAAATCAGGTATTTATCAAGAGAAGATATTTCTTTCTTATTATCATTATTTACTGTCGAGTGCCTCAGCCCGGGGCCACAGTCTCCGTCACTTTTGGTGGATTTGGGGGATGGAGTGCAATGTGAAGTTTCACAAACAACATCTGCAGCAGCGGCAACCCAGGCTACTCCTTCTGTGCCTCGTCCTCCTGCCAAGTCCTCCCACAGCCCCCTCTCGTCTGCTCGGGCCGTCGTCCCGTCTTCCTCTTCCTCGCTGTTTCTACTGTCGTTCGAATTTAAGGAGACCCATCAGTCACCTGGACTGTTGACTTGGCGCAGGCCGATCTGGTGCTGTGGATTCACTCGACTGGAACTGAGCTGGGCTGACTGCAGTGCCGAAACACAATAGGCGGTGCATTATTGATTAAGTTTGTGATCTAACCTTGGTGCTCAGCACTACCTCCCTCCTCCTCCTCCCCCTTCCCTCTACCCATGCATAATTTTTGCAGCGTAAAGGATGATTTTTTTCTTCTCTCACCACTAAATGGAAATTGTGTGAACTGTAAAGAGATTTCCAATAACTCTGGATTAGGCTTTTCAAGTTCAGCTCCCCTCTGTTTACTGAGTGTCGGATTCTAGCTGTGGGCCTCTCAAAAGGTCAGTATGGCAGACTGAGAGAAAAATGGAGAAAGTCTGTACAAGAGCGAAGAAAGATGGCCCTGTTTTAAAGAGATGCCATCAATCAGGGGGAATGTCCTTTATTTGGCATGCGTCAGTCCTGGAGGGAGAAATGCATATTCAATCTCCAACAATGAATGTCAGTCACACCGCTTTCACCAGACGCATGACAGCTGTGGTTACACACTCGGAGAATAGGAGCTGCAAGCAAGTGAGGGGGTGAAAGCCCGACAAGGGAACTGAATCAGCAACAAACTGGTACCCTGCCCAGAGGAGGATTGATGGACTTCCCCTGTGCTGTCTGGACCGATGTTTAAAATAACTGACTAACGCACATGTAACATTACATATATGCAACGATGATATCATGTCTGATGAGAGCACGGTGAGGGAGACGACAAGAGCCGTCACTCTTCAGGATGTCTCTCGACGGATCCTCCTTTTCCGGAAGGGGGGGGACAGTTTGTTGTTGGGTGATTTATTGAAACAAGGGTGCAGCTGCTCCCAGTCGTATCGAAATGTTCTGCCAGCAGCTGAAGTGCTTAGTCTCTCTCCCTTCACTCTCAGCTTTTACAAAGTCGTGTTGTGTAAACTCCTGCTCTGGCTTTACTAAGCATTAATAAGGCCTCAGCGGTGCCGGCACTGGATAGAAGGACGGACTAGAAAGGAAGCGAGTGATTTCATTTCTCTGAGAGAGACTGAGCAGTAAAAGGAGGGATGGTGTTTTGCGGGTGTGATTGCAGCGGGTCAGCGTTGGGACAGCCCGGGCACGCTGTGTATTGAGTTTTTTTTCATCTGCGGGTGGTTAATGTGATTTGAGCAACAGGTCCTGCTTAGTGGCGGGGTCCGTGGAGAGGAGCGATGTGGGGGCTGTTTTCTCCGGCTCCGTTAATAGGGGTCAAGGAAGACGGTGTGCCAGTATTTTTCTTTAATCGCATTTAGGAGACTTCATCCCCCTAGAGGTGAGGCAGGTTTGTTTTTATTTATTTTTTTTACAATGAGTCTTGTCTTTTTTTTTTATTGTCCTCTGGAGGAATGCAAAGTTAAATCCATTCAGGGCCAAGCCCCAATGACTTCACTAAAAAAGCCTCTTGTTATGAAAAGCCACAGAGGGAATGTTTGCACTGTAGCCTGTAATTGTCAGTTTCATTGCACTAACAACCGATGGTATGTCCGAGCCCGGCAAGTCGAGGCTGAATGTAGCGAAACCCTTCAAGCTGACGACGGGATTGTTTTCCTAGAACTCCAGAAGAAACCATCAAATGAAATCATTCCAAATCCCTGACAAAACTCCTTCCACATGAGAGTTCAACACGGAACTGTTCCACAGTCTGTACATTAACTACAAAAGACTTGCAAAATAGGTCACATCGAGTGGAAGGGGGCATCGGAGCAGAAGTTGATAGGCTGAGCAGACACACACACACACACACACACAAGCGCCAGACGTCGAGCCGGAGTGGAAGAGACGGAGGAGAATGGATGAGAACGGACCCCGAGCAGAAAACACAAGCTGACGGGGACGAGGAGTTCTGTCAATATGGGTTGTGTTGTGACGCATGCAGGCTGCTGCTGTGGTGGTGGGGCGGGGGAAGGAGGCGAGGCTCTTTAAAGAAAGATGGACGACGGGTGGCGAGCGTTTGTTTGGAGGTGCAAAAATTGGATCCGTGCCTAAGCATTCCCAAACCCTCGTAATGTCTTCCTAATCTACAGCCAAACTCTGCTATATCCCGGCACACCGAATTCCAACATCGTTAAATACTTTTTCATCGTTAAGTAAGGACAAGAGTATTTCCCCTTTTTTCCCCCTTTTTTTTTTTAAACAATCGTGACCCAAAGCAAAGCAATTAAATAGAAGATTCAGAGCTTAAATTTACTCAAGTCTGTTCTGGGCAGATCCCAGTGGGGTTGGGTTTTAATGTCAAGCTCTAACAAAAACATCTGCAAAGATGAGGAAGAGGAAATGGAGTGAAGAGATGGCCGGCGACCAGGAAAAAAAAAAAGCAATAGTGAGTGTGGAGCAGAGAGTTGAGAGGAGGACAGCGGTCAGGCTGGAGCGCGGCACAAAACGCCCCATCTCAACTTATCAATTATTCATTTTGTAGTCCGCTTCAACATTTATTCATGCCAGTCGACAGTCCATCGCAGGCCCAATGCATGCAGCTGTGGGCAATTTTTGACTTTTTCCATTTCATCTCGCATGCACGTCTTTTGGAGTGTGGGAGGAAGCTGGAGCACCTGGAGTGGAAGTCGAAGGGGAAGAGCAAAATGGAGACGGACGTCGATGCATAAAAGACCAGAGCTGAGAGTCGGGGACTTCTTATCTTGGGAGGTCAATTTCAATATCTGCATAGCTGTCTTCAGACGCATTACTTCAAGGAAAGAGTCATTTTATGTGCCGTGTGCGAGTATAATTAATTCAAATCTGTGACATTTCAAAAATACATAGAATGGTGCTTTATTTCAAGAGGAAGGCGTTTTGATTTGAACAAATGTTTAATCTCGTAATCAACGGCCGCCTGCAGTTTCCACACATTCTCTTTCTTCTCAGCTTTGAAGGCGGAACAGAGGGAAACATGGGTCACTTTGTCGCTGCTGACGTGGTTTTTTTTTTTTTTTTTGCAGTGCGGGGATTTAAGGTCACGGAGCTAAGGGTTGACGACAAGAGAATGAAAGTAAAGTAGCGGAGAATGATGAATCTTCAGGAGCTGTGTGTTACTGCTGTTTATAGTACTCCTTTTGTGTATTAGTCCGGACTCTCAACCCTCGGGGGACACTCTCTGAGTCTACAGCCGCCATCTTTCTTCTGATTACCACCTCCCTGGCTCCCACTTTCACTACCACACTTTTGGTGTTCTTGCTGTCTGGGCATTCTTGTGCCGTTTACTTTTTGCTCTTGCTTGTTCTTAGTCTTTCTCCTCTACTCTGCCGCTGTCTGGGTCTCCTCAGTCTTCGCTTTATCATTCCAGCCTCGAGCCTCTTAAGAGGGCACTGACTCGCAGGCGGGGTGGGGGCTTTTTTCCCCGAGCCAGGGTGTAATAGGAGTTAACCGCCGACCGTAAATTGTGTTGCAGAAGATGAGTGAGGTGGGGAGTGTTCCGGGGGTGTGGCGCACTGCTTATTGTGTGGAGACGTAACTTATGGCACACGAGACCGCCGAGTCCCCTGCTCGAGTCAATCTTAGCTTTTATTGGGAGATTGCGGCTGGAGATCAGGACAATTTCTCTAACTTGTCTTTCCTCTGGCTGTGTCCACTTACCGGTGACTTTCCTTCGTCTGTTCTCGCTGCGGTGCCAATTCTGATTTTCTCACCTTTATCTTCCGGGCCAGCCCCGTCAGTGGGACTGATCGCAAAGAGTGTTACATTTCGTCGAACAGCTGTGCGTCCACACTGCCTATTGCACTTCCTATGGGGCGGGGGGTGGTAACTGAAATCTGCTATGTTTAGTACATGTTTAATTCCATCTTTCTTTGTGGATTGCAGCCAAGTTACATAGAATTGTAATCACAATGTGAGTCTGACCACTTCCCAAGTCTTGTTTCAAAGGTCTGATTGTAATCTGAGCAAAAATCCATATTCAGTGGATCCAGGCGTGTCACATTATGCGTCAACCGCATATTCAGATGATAAAATCACACAATTTAGCACCGTGTCTCTGTAGCTGTTCTCTCTGCCTCTCCTCCTCCCTCCCTCCCTCCCCACAAAATGTATTCCTCTATTATCCCTTCTTTTTGCTCTGTCTGTTCTCTGGTGTATTTAGTCACTCATTAGGTCACTTTAAAGTAAGTGAGTGAAGGTTGGCACTCTGTATGGGGTCATCACAGGCCCATCCATCCCCCACCTCTTCAGGCCATGAAAGGTCAGCCGTCATTGGGACTCATTATGAGGAACTGAAAGTGGAACAGACAGGACGTGTGTGTCTGCGTGTGCGCGTGCGTGCACAATATAGCTCAAGGTAGTTGGACAACGCAGACCTTGAGCTTCCTGCTTTCGGTTTCTCATAATTAATGACGGTCAAGGTTCCTTGCAGCGCGCTCTCTGGCTTCTCACAGAGGATTGTGTTCCTCAACACTGCTATGCTTAAAGGAAATGATCAATATGTAATGATGCTTGGTTCCACAATTTCTCTGCAACCCTCCCAAGGTAATACCCACACGTGGACTTTTTAATGTCCTCTTCTCCAGGCACGATAAATGCAGCTGCTTGAGTGGAAGTGACTCTTGTTCTTTTCCCTTCCCTCTCAACCTCACACACACACATACACACACACACACACACACACACGTTGCAGAGCCAGTTCATCACCCTCACCGACACGGTGAATTTACAATGCTGTCCTTGACCACGTCTGAGCCCGGAGATCCACCTCTGCTCGTCAGGAGATGGATTGGGTTGGCAGGTGGGGCCCCCCACCAAGGTCAGTTTTTATTTGGACATAAAAAGTAATAGAACTGAGGAATGATTGGTGCTTTTTTTTTAAATTGTTAATCATATGTCCCTCCACCCCAATTAAATACTTGTTTGCATAAATCGCCAGCACAAACATGCCGCACCATCCCCCACCGGTCCAATGAGGTGTGTGTGTGTGTGTACGTGCGCCGCTGTGTTTGTAGTCATGGGTACCTAACTTTGTGTTACCGCGTGCTCGCACGTGTGGATGTGCGCGTGTACCCTGCTGTCAGCGAATTCTCCACAGAGATAACCTTGAAGGAGCAGCTGTGTGCTTAGCTCTGATACTGAATGCCGAGCTGCAGCCGGCTCAGTGGCCGCAACTTCTCTGAGACCTTTAGCCACTTCTGCGAGACTTAATCTCAACAGTTGCGGTGAGGTGGTGCTGCTTTCAGTGCCTTCAAGTGGAGGCCCTGCTCAGACGGTCCAGGCTCAAGGATGTGTCGCTTAGTGAATGCACCAACCCTCTTAGAAAAGTATCCCATTCTAGCACCGTCCGTTAACCCTGTCCAAAATATACAGTGACTTTAATAGTGCCCTCCTGATTTTGATATACTTTCATTGCAAAATGAACCTGTTAAGACCGGTAACTGTTGGGCCCCTACGGACACCCCCACCTACCCACCATCTGTTGCTCAGCCTGTTTGTACACTGGAGCCGCCAAGTTCCCGCAACCAGTACACCAATTCTGGGATACTACAGGAATATGCATCACGTGAGCATATTATCAACTAAATGAATAACACTATTACAATTAGATTTTGACTTAGGGTCCCACTACAAGACTTGGCATAAATGTACGCCTTTCTGAGTTGATATTGCTGAAATTTCCAAATTTTCACTTTTTTATTTATTATTACTGACAAGTTACAAATGCACATAGACTGGTATGTACAGATATTTTTAGCGTGAAATTAGGAGTTCATGATGAAAAATACTACTGAGTTAATGAGACCAAATCTCACAGTGCGACCACACCACCCCAACTGTTTGCTTTGATACCAAAGAATATATATTTATATTATTTAATTTTTCTGTTTTTTGTAAAGATTATCTTTTCCATGATGGTCTAAATGTTTTTTTGAATAATTCTTCACTCTGTCAGGTGTATAATACTGGTGAAGAAACTAAATCCATCCATTTATTTTCAATTCATCTTAATTGTTTTGCATTAAAAACAGTCACATTTGAATATATTGACTCCTACAAATATCTAAATCAGCCTTTAAAAACCCACCACGTCTAATTTGCCTCTAATTATGAGACCTCGCTTCCTTTGAAGGGCACTAAAGCCCCCGACTTCCCTTAAGAAGTTCCGAGGACATGACCTGGAGCTTTGGGGCTTTCTGCATTAAAACCCATGGCGGTTACTTTGGCCGTCTTTACTCTCCCCGCTCGCCATCTATCTGTGTTCCTCTCTTTCCCCGCACCAGGCTCTCTCTCTGCCATATGCTCTAAGTTAATGGACTCCTCCACATTAAGCTTAGAAATGTTGTGAAGTAAACAGCCGCTCATGAAATATTCACCACTCTCCTGTAGGCTGTGAGTGAGAGTGAGAGTGAGAGAGAGAGAGAGAGTGTGAGTGTGTGTGTGTCAGGTATACCCGACCGAGCCCGGTGACTCCCGCACAACCACTCACTGGCACACACACACACATGCATACAAAATGTGGGGCGCCCCGAAAAGCTAAAGGTGTCTCTGCATCTCCTCTCTGAGCCAACTGAGGAGAGAAAAGGAGCGCTGGGAGCAGGAGCACTCTGCTGCTGCATGAGTCAGACGTTCGCTGATATACATATTGATGAAAAACAAAAGGAAAAAAATCACGGCGTAACACTCAAAAGTGTAATCGGAATATTTTTGTTGCAAATGGCAGGAAACAAGGGAGCAAACATTTCAGGTTACAACCCTCGCTGAAACATTTCTGTTGTTTTGTTCACGTTGCAGCAGCTTTTTGGAGTGAATACATTTGGATTTGTTTGTAAGTGCCATCCCGTGGTTCAGGGTTTTCTGTCTTTGTTGGATCCACTGCTATGTGGTGACTTTGGTTCTGGTACTTCCCCTGTGTTCCTGACACCGGCGTGGTCTATTACTTGGGAACTGGGCTAGAGGCTGAAAGGTCGCTGGATTGAACCTCCGGGCCAGCTGAGAAAATAGCCAGAGAGGCTGCTCAGTGGCCATTTGTAGCAAACTGTGGCCGCACCGTGCAGCCATCAGGTGGAAATGAGTGTAGCTTTATGGCTATAAAGACGGCTCTTTCTCGGGAACAGCTTGCTCAGCGAACCAACCCCGGATAAATATTGGTTAAAAATTGCTGTCGGAGTTGATGTTTCTCTCGCTGCATTTCTGTACTCTAAACACCTGCAAGATGCCCCCTCTGTTGCTGGTACAGAGAATCGGACGTCTCCAATCAAACTGGTCCAATGCCAGAATACAACGTTTATTTCGAACACTCTTGACAGTATCAGCACAACAAATACAGCAGCTGTCCAATCGTCCAGATATAGAAACGGCTTTTTCTATTTCCATTTATTCCCGCTGGCATCCTTCCAATGCTACTCTGCATTTACTCCTGATCTTCCGATAACTCTCGTGTTTTTCCACCACACTGCATGCCATAACACGCAATACATCTTGCTGCATATCCCACTAAATACGCTCTCCTGCACCATCGTGGATCAGGAGCGACATATAGGTTATGTAAATATATATTGCAGCTGTCCCCGAGCTGTGGTGGTTCATGTTGGTGAAGTAGAATCCGTCCTCAGCCGAGAGCTCCGTGCATAATTCAACGGTGGACCTCGTCGCTCGGTGCTTATTGCCCCGGAGACTGGAGCGCGCTGATGGATGACCTCCACTGTGGCCCGAGTCACGTTGAAGATTAACCAGCAGGACTCAAAACGGGTCATCCGCCACTGACCCCCTCAGGCTCCCCCACATGTTGCTGCAGCACAAGGGCGTTTCGGTGACAGTCCGCCCCGCAGTGCCACATGTACCAGGCCAGCCTTTACCGGCCGAGCAGCCCCCCCCCCCCCTCGGTTTGCCGTGACAGCAAAGTGAAAGGCATTGTGGGAGAGAGACGGTGTTTTGAAATGAAAGTGTAGGTGAAGCAGTACATAGGCCCACTTCTTCCTCTTTAATGTCTCAAGTTGGAGCGCTGCTTATTCAAAAGGATCCAGTGACATATTTTGTTTTTGTCCAGAGTAGCTGGGACCTCCCAATCATATTTCCATTGTACTTGGAAGCTGAGGGAGGAGGGGCTTGGTGGAAGAAAGAGGCAGAATATGACCACTTTCTCTAAAATCCCACTGTCAGCATATCTGTCACACAGTCCAATTTAGAAATGATTGTGCCACTGTTGGCTTTTTTATTATTAAACTGGCATTATTATAATTTCCATTATTTATGCCCACTGTTCATGGCGACTCAAGGGCAAATGTGAGAAGTTTAAGAAAATGCAAAAAATCTTTAGCGCTCCTCTCGCACTCCGGTATCTCTGGTGGAATATTACACAGACAGATCTTCATCAGTGGGGGGGGGGGAAGAAAAAAACAAAACGCAGTATCATCTTCTCTTTAATCAGGCCACATTCTGCTGACACGGGACTCAATAGATATCTCCTCATTTTTCAGTTATCAAACACAGCGATCTATCAAAGAGGGGCCGTGGATGTGTGTCTCCTCTCCTTTGCCACTACATCACAGCCAAGGCTAAGCTGAAAGACGTGTGAAAAGGAAACCGTAAAAACCTTCTTCACCCATTTCCCGAAGCCATTTACTGGATTTGATAATTGCCGTAATGTGCATATAGTAAAGATGTCTTAAATCTTAAAACCTAATTAGCCAATAATCCTGCCAGTGTTTTTTACCCTCTGAAGTATAGAGTACATCTCCTAAGTAATGATTATTGGGTGCTTCCAGTATTTAATTACAAGCGGTTGATCTCGGGGTCTGTTACCTAACCTGTACACGCTGAGCTAAGCTCACACTGCTCAGAGCACACACACACACACACTTCTAAGACCTATACTCAAACATGGAGGGGAATTAGCTTTGGCTATTAATGGTGCAGACTCTGCTGGCATTTCCAATAATCACAAACGATGTGTTTTTCAATGTGGTTGATTTGATTAAGCAGATTTATTTTTTTTTTGACCTTTGAAATGTATGTTTTCTTTGTGTTTGAAGGCAATTAAAAGGGCGCTCAAGCAATTTAGTGATGCGCTTCCATAAAGTTGGGGAAGTTGAAAAACAAATTAAAAAAAGAATAGTCAACGTCAAAGCAGCTGAGTGTGAGATATCCTGACTGTTAGTCCTCCGTATGAGTGAAGCTTCTGAAAAGCAACAACCTACGATTCCCATAATGCAACTCCAAAGAATCTTATTTTTTATTAGATCACCTCTGCCTGTTAAATGCCCTCTTCCATGCCTCCAATTGTAACCCAGGTTTTCCGTCAAATATTTGAAGTCAAAAGCTTAATTGGAGACAACTGCGCCCTGATGACATCATCATCATCAGGGCCCTGATGACATCACCAGCACCTGTAAATAACAGACTTGTTTTACTGCTTTTGTTATAGTCAGGTGTGTATAGCATATCTGTTATCTGATTTGATATAATGTACAACCATTGCACCAGAGAGGTCATTAATTAATACATGACAATTAATATGACAGAAATATATTATCAGCTTGACTTTCAAGTAAAAGCCAAACTACTAGCTAGAAGTGTTACCTAACAAAAAAAACTTGCCATATCCTTTTTGGCAGCAGTTGCCTGCCTCTTCCAACAGTTTCATATTTATCAGTTTTAGTCTACTGAGCACAAACCTCATTATGGCTCCTCAAACACAGTGACAAGGGTTTTTGCAGCCTGCCTTTTAGTAAAGTCCCAGTCGTGCATTAGCTGGTGGAGTGCTACCCACTCACGGCTCGTATTTTCCATAATAAAACACAGCTCAGCACATCTTTGTGCCGCATGCATAAAGAGGAGCCCCCCTTGTGTCAGCCTGGGTTAGTCGCAACAGGAGCACCGGCAAGGAAGGGACCGTCTGCACAGATTCCACTAATCCCGCATCATTCAATAAGAAATGAAGGAGAAGTGTTTGCTACTCATTGTTTCAGGGATCTCAGCTGCTGCATCCTGGCCAGTTTGCATCAGTGAGGCATGAACAGTCTCTATGGTATTACAGCGTGGCACCATTGACGTCCTACATATCGGCGATGCTGCCACGGTAAACGGGATGAGCGGCCGCTAACCTACTTCTGTGCTGCAAGGCGAGATATTGCGACATGTCAATCAAGCGCACCCCACCACCACCCCCACCCCCACCAATCGCATAAAGTCTAAGATGCTTGGCATTATTCCAGCACGCTGTGGTACACACTGATGATAGCACACATACTCACACACACCTGCCAGTCTTCATCCCATCACATGACGACTCCCAGTTGCGTGACAGGGCTTTGTTGGGTAGTTGACAGCGAAGGTTGCTTCATAAACCCGGCACGCGTCCCTCTCGTCTCCCCCCGCTGCTTCGGGATGAAGGGAAGTGATGATCTAGGGATTTTTTTTTTGTTCCCTCTGCTCCATTGAGCTCGCCACATCACCTTGACAATGTTGCGTTCTGTCACGGAGGCCACGGGGATGGCAGCGGGCATTTGGCATCAGGAGTATAATGCTCGGGAAGAACTTTGTGGGGTTTAGCAGTGTGTGTGCGTGTGTGTGTGTGCAGGACGTTGAAAGTGGACATTCGTGTCCTGCCTCGGCAGCAATGCAGCATACTGTGGCTCGGGGATTGCACATCACTATGTAAATGCAAATTGCTGTGTCATGCCGATCAATTCTGTCGGCTGCTGAGACGGGGTTGTGTCGGGTCCAGTCTGCTGCATCTCTGTTTTATCTGTCGGTCTGTCTGCCCGCCCTGTTCTGTGCACTCTGTTTCTGTATGGCACCATATGAGGCGTGTCTCATGCTCTACGCTCTTATTTCAAGCCGACTTGCTGGCCTAGTTCTCCTATGATTTTAGTTTGCTTCTGTTCGACACGCACGCACAAAAACATTGTGCAATAAGCTCAACTAACTCCCATTTCTTTTCTTCTTTTATACAGGACACACCTCCAGTAAAATAATTCTGTGGGACTGGAAGGAAACGTCAGGACGGTGTGGGAGAACCTGGTCGACACGGAGCTGGGTGGAGGGGAGGAGACACCAACAGAGCCATCAAAACACAGACATCTGAGCATGCTAGCCATGCTTTAGCACACGCAGGAAAGGCTGGTTGATCGCTGGAGACACACCCGCCGCCTTTTTCTCACACACTTCTGTGCCACAAAAAAAAAAAACACATCTCTCCCCATCTGTCATTTTACTGCACAGCATCCCTGTAAAGATGCCAAAGCCAAGGTTGGCGCTGTGGCACTTGTGGTGACGGGGCACAGAGTGTGTGTGCGCACATCCGGCAGGCAGGCCGTCGGGTCGGTGGGTGTACAGGCACTCCGAGAGGCATCTTTGGGGTGGGCGAGGTTGCACCATGCGGCCCTGGGCGGGGTCATGGCGATGGATTACCCTGGTGCTGTTGGCCTGGGGCACGCTCCTCTTCTACATCGGCGGTCACTTGGTGAGGGACAGCGAGCACCCTGAGCGGTCCAGTCGGGAGCTCTCCAAGATCCTGGCCAAGCTGGAGCGGCTCAAGCAGCAGAATGAAGACCTGCGGCGCATGGCCGAATCGCTCAGGTAACAACAAGCTCTGAGAAAAGAAATGTTCCTTTGCTGTGTGTTTAGCTGTTAGCTCTGTTAGCCAAACAGGACGCAGGACTCCCACCGGCTGCTAACAGCAAACTAGTTCTCCTCCCACCGACACACGAAGACTCGCTCTGTTGTAGTCAGTGCTACGATAGTTATACATACAGTGGGTACGGAAAGTATTCAGACCCCTTTAAATTTTTCACTCTGTTTCATTGCAGCCATTTGCTAAAATCAAAAAAGTTCATTTTATTTCTCATTAATGTACACTCAGCACCCCATCTTGACAGAAAAAAAACAGAAATGTAGAAATTTTTGCAAATTTATTAAAAAAGAAAAACTGAAATATCACATGGTCATAAGTATTCAGACCCTTTGCTCAGTATTGAGTAGAAGCACCCTTTTGAGCTAGTACAGCCATGAGTCTTCTTGGGAATGATGCAACAAGTTTTTCACACCTGGATTTGGGGATCCTCTGCCATTCTTCCTTGCAGATCCTCTCCAGTTCCGTCAGGTTGGATGGTGAACGTTGGTGGACAGCCATTTTCAGGTCTCTCCAGAGATGCTCAATTGGGTTTAGGTCAGGGCTCTGGCTGGGCCAGTCAAGAATGGTCACAGAGTTGTTCCGAAGCCACTCCTTTGTTATTTTAGCTGTGTGCTTAGGGTCATTGTCTTGTTGGAAGGTGAACCTTCGGCCCAGTCTGAGGTCCAGAGCACTCTGGAAGAGGTTTTCTTCCAGGATATCTCTGTACTTGGCCGCATTCATCTTTCCTTCAATTGCAACCAGTCGTCCTGTCCCTGCAGCTGAAAAACACCCCCATAGCATGATGCTGCCACCACCATGTTTCACTGTTGGGATTGTATTGGGCAGGTGATGAGCAGTGCCTGGTTTTCTCCACACATACCGCTTAGAATTAACGCCAAAAAATTCAACCTTGGTCTCATCAGACCAGAGAATCTTATTTCTCATAGTCTGGGAGTCCTTCATGTGTTTTTTGGCAAACTCTATGCGGGCTTTCATATGTCTTGCACTGAGGAGAGGCTTCCGTCGGGCCACTCTGCCATAAAGCCCCGACTGGTGGAGGGCTGCAGTGATAGTTGACTTTGTGGAACTTTCTCCCATCTCCCTACTGCATCTCTGGAGCTCAGCCACAGTGATCTTTGGGTTCTTCTTTACCTCTCTCACCAAGGCTCTTCTTCCACGATTGCTCAGTTTGGCTGGACGGCCAGGTCTAGGAAGAGTTCTGGTCGTCCCAAACTTCTTCCATTTAAGGATTATGGAGGCCACTGTGCTCTTAGGAACCTTGAGTGCTGCAGAAATTCTTTTGTAACATTGGCCAGATCTGTGCCTTGCCACAATTCTGTCTCTGAGCTCCTTGGGCAGTTCCTTCGACCTCATGATTCTCATTTGCTCTGACATGCACTGTGAGCTGTAAGGTCTTATATAGACAGGTGTGTGCCTTTCCTAATCAAGTCCAATCAGTTTAATTAAACACAGCTGGACTCCAATGAAGGAGTAGAACCATCTAAAGGAGGATCAGAAGAAATGGACAGCATGTGAGTTAAATATGAGTGTCACAGCAAAGGGTCTGAATACTTATGACCATGTGATATTTCAGTTTTTCTTTTTTAATAAATTTGCAAAAATTTCTACATTTCTGTTTTTTTCTGTCAAGATGGGGTGCTGAGTGTACATTAATGAGAAATAAAATGAACTTTTTTGATTTTAGCAAATGGCTGCAATGAAACAAAGAGTGAAAAATTTAAAGGGGTCTGAATACTTTCCGTACCCGCTGTACATGCAATTATCTTCATGTAATCATGTAACTGGTCAGCAGTCAATGATGGTATAAAACAGTCAATGAAATATGTTTTCAAAAAGTGTGAGTCACTGCAACATTGAGCATACAGTTATAGATGAGCACAAACAAATATGATGCTGATGTTCCAGCACACAGACAGACAGAGAGATGCACACATGGATGCACATGCTCACACGACCGACTACTTAATTTCTAATACTTAATCTGGTGGTTATAATAATAACAATGCCCAGGCAGCATGAAACCAAAGTGGGTTCATCAGCAACTATTGACTCGGTAGGTACAGATATAATGCGTGTGTGGTAAAAAATAAAACATATAGTACCTGCATGCTGATGGAGTTCAGAAACCCGGATACTGTTCAAATCCTGAATACAAGGATATGAATGAGCAGGTTTATCCTTCCAGTGTAAACATCAGATCTCAACTATGATCCATACAAAGTTGACACAAAAGTCGGGACATTAATGTTCACGTAAGCCAGTCAATGTTGCATCACATTTTGAGTGCTTTGGTAAAATGCGCATCGGCTCCCAGGATTTTGTCATCACTAAATCTGTGGATCTGAGATTTTGTGCAAAAGCACAGTGCATGTAACTCATTCTTTTTGCTTCGCTGGTCAGCACATTTTTGTTTTTTAAATTAAAAAAACAAACAATTGCATTGCATCATCCCCTTATGTTTTTTTTGCAAAGTCCAGCTATTAAGTCCAGCCTCTAGGTCCGTCATAGTCTAATCAGACCGACATGACAAATCCCAGAATGAGGCATTCTGATACTTGTTTCTTTAGTTTTTGTGAAAATCTCATCAGCATGTGATTGAATCAGCATCTTGTGCCGCATACAGTTGAACAAACATTGCTCCAAATTTTCATCAAAAGCTGATCAGTTGTGCCGGATATGCAGAGTGCGACAGACAGCAGATGGATAGACTGTCACACACCTCACCAGATCTCATTGAGTTATTTTGGCAGACAATACATTAACCACACAGCATCGTTCACACATTCGAGCTACGCGTAATAGAGAGACAGATGGTTCTGCTCTTATCTCCGCATGCTGACAGTGTTTCTGTTTTGCACACAAACACCGGGTCTCTACGACTGAGTGTGCACGCACGTGCGAGGGAACGCGCCGTCCTGTCCCCGGGTATTTGCCATATTAACGGGGAACTCGAGCTTCAGATGTTGCCATTGCTGCTCTTCTGTGATATTCCGATTCACTTTGATGCAGGGCCCTCATCGGCACACACGCAAACATAAAAACACACACACACACACACGTTGCTTTCAGACAGCTGGTCCCTGATTAAATCCCTTGCTTTTGTAATTATTTAAAATTGGCTCACAAACAAAGGTGGAATTCATGGCATAAAAAAAACAAGTGCAGTTTTCAGTCGACCAGTGTCCAGATGGGTCCCCGGCACACTGCACGCTTGTTATTAAGTCCGGTTGATCTTGGGCCGAGGCCTCCACAGTTGTTTACTGGCGCAGCGCTACAGTGCCTTCTCAAGGCCCTCTAAGCTCCGGCTTCAGCTAAGTATCTGGCACAGCAAGCCAAAAGAAGGCTACTGGCTTGCTGAGGTTAAGCTTCATGAGCTATCGGCAGAGACAGCTTGGTTTGTCCTCTGTTCAATTTTGTGTCATTCTGCACGTGTGTGTTTGTGCGTGTGTGTGCGCGGTGGTCAGTTACAGGCCCAGGAGAGTACTGCACTACCCTGTATTGTCTCGTATCCTTATATTAGAGCCCTAATAGACACAAAGAGGCTGTTACTGAGCTGCCCATCATTCCTGCCACAGCCCCTCCCTTCCTCAGTTCATTGCCACCTCCTCCTCATTCCACTACCAAACTGCTGACAGTGGCATGGCACCGAGCCAGACTCCAGCCTGCAGGTTGTCACAGACTGACTGTCCACGTAACAACTCACTAGCTCGCTGATCGACTAGCTTCCACGCATGCCTAACCCCGACTCCCTGACTTGCAGATTTGGGCCGGGAACAAGAACCTCTGAAGGTTTGCACAAAGAGGCAGAAAGCAGTTCTTTGCAAGCATCCCGCTGGCATTAGACGGTAAAAGGTTTCATCCAAAGCACGTCACCTTCACATTACTGCATTCATTCTTTTTACGAGTGGCCTCCGAGAGATTCCATCCCATAAAACTGACGTTATTACACCTTTTGTGTTGAGTTGTTGTGCAGCAGAAACCCACTGCATTGAGAATGATTTATAGTTCAGTGTAGGATTTAACTTGGTTAGCGTCATCACACCACGGCAGCACTAGATGGATGTGTAATGCGTTATTGGGCAGTGTTTTGCATTCATCATATACCTGAAGGGATCTTGTTTACATCTTCTCATTCACTTTGTGATAGAGAGCGATAGTCATGCTGGAGCAGTTTGCATGAGATATGGATTTTCTTTATCACAATATGCACATTTCTTTGTAGCATCACTGAGAGGATGAAGATGCTTAGTTATTCAACCTGCTAAACCGATTCGTCGCACACTACTGATCATGGTTTATCTACCAACTCGCCATCGTTTTTTACACTGGAGATGTCATGTGAAATCAATCAATCAGTCAATCACCGCTCAGATTCAAATTAGTATCACCTGGCTGGCCTACAGATTCAGTCCAGTGATTTGGTTATTCAGGCCATTCCTGAGCGATTTGAGTGACAGGCAGCGTGCCAGCCCACCAATCACCCAGCAGCATTAATGAGAGGTGAGCACGAGGTCGAGTCGCTCCGTCTGTCTGGCTCCACCCTCTATGCAGCTGTCAGTCACCTCGGGCACGGAGCCATGACTCCTGCGTAGACAATGACACGCACCGGGCCTGATGGTGTGACATCGGAGGGAGCGAAGGGTGAGAGCGACAGCTGGGCTGAGCGATGAGGACCTGATCGATCCCCCAGGCATGCCAACAGAGGGACGGCGGGAGGGAAGGGACGAGGAGGCGGAGAGGAAGGGAAGCATGATGGATGGCGTGAGGACTGCACGAAGTAAAGAGCAGCACGTAGGAAATGGAAAATGCGGACTGAGAGGATGAGAAGAGTTGTGGACGCTGCAGTCGTACCTTTTGCATATGTCTGTCTCATTTGGGTCCCTATCTTTCAAATAAAATAATAATGCAATATTAAGCTGTAAAAACAGATGTTTGGTGCGGTCCACCCATGTTCAAGGAGACACTGCAAGGACTCATTTCTCCGGTAATGGTTCTGTCCCAGTCCGGCCACACCCAACAAATGCGGCGGCGGCGGCTCCCAGACCTCAACTCCCAATCGACCGGGCCGTCGCTCAGGCCCAGCGAGGGAAGCTCTACTACCGCACACACTAGCCCCATTGTGGGAGCTGTCTGTGGTGAGGACATCTCTGTCAAATATGGGCTCGAATGGAGCTGGATCGCTCCGAGGGCGCACCGAGGCGTTGAAGCAGGCGATGCAAGAATGCACCGAACAGAATCGGTTTACTTGGAATCACACTGCGGACATAACAGGAAGACGGCAAAGGAAGGCGACGTCGAAGCAAGATTAACTGATTCGACACCATGAAGAAATATTTGCACAAACACAAGATACACTGTAGTACATGTACAGCGCACTGCTGTACAGTCATGCGCTATATATGGGGATAGCACTGCTCATGCCTCTTTAAACAGAACTTTAGCAGAGGTAGTGGGGTTTCATTGTAATGACCAGATGTTCCGCCCATGTGTAGTGTTGCCTTTTCTCACTGACGCATTCCCGTGGTTTATTAGCTTGACTTATTGGAGACAAGGGGTTCGGTTTAACACAGTTGAGTTGACGGCAAAGGCCGGAACATGTCAGTTCCTTTTGTGAAGCATTACTGTATAAAGTAGCTGCAGAGTGAGGGAACATTAAATCAAATGTTCCTATTAATATTAAGGCAAATTGCGTTCATGTAGCCTGCTTTCATCTGCGCCTCCCAGAATACTTTTACATCTCCATCCATATGTATGGCTTCCCAGGTCAGCACATAGGTTTTCTTTTGAAGTCGGGCAGATTCTATTAAATCTAACCAGAGGAATATGTCTGCTTCCACACGGGCCTCCACCGTTCAAACCGCTCCGCCCGGCTCTGATCACCCTGTGAACTCCACAGTTAACGGATGAGGCGGCAGAGAGCCAATGGAGCGACAGCCGGGGCACCGTTTCAGAGGAAACCGGCTTGCGTGCTGAACCTCCCCTGCTTTCTGACTCAGTGCTTCGTTCCAGCGGGGCTCATCATAGCTTCTCTTTTACTCCACAGTATTCCCCCCCCCCCCACCTTTCCTCCCTGCCTCCCCCGAGTCAGAGTTTTTCTCATCTGTTACGTCTCCTGTATCATTTGATTAAGACGCTGTTGAATCCAGCTGTCTTTTCGAGTCTTCGCTTCAGGTCCTCTAGAGATACTGTCAAGGATCGTTTGTGTATTTGTGAACGGTATTTGCCTCCTTCCTGTGTGTGGGTGTGTGTGTGTGTGTGTGTGTCTGTCTGTTGCTTTTTGATTCCACTGAGTGTTTGGATATATTTTATATTTACATATTTCGGTTGGGGATGCTTGTGGTTTGTCTCCACCAGCATTGTGTCTAAGCAGTTTGTGTCTCTTTGGAGCATGTTAGCTAACCTCTGCATCACGTCTCCACTCATTAGCCTGTGCCTGTGTGGCCTATTTCTTCTGCCTCGTTCAAGAAGATATCGTGTTGCTTCATGTTACAGTTTTAGCCTCACTTAAAACCCAAGGGAAATTATGTCACTTAGGAAATAGTCCTACTTCTTCCACAATGCCGTCACGAGCAGGCTCGGGTGTGGCCTTTGGGATATAAGGTTGATTATTGTTCGGATTGAGCCGTGAGAATAGACGGTAGAGTTGACACTTCAAGGGGAAATGCACCTGGGTCTCATTTCAAGAGATCTGTGTCAGGCAGCTGCAATGGGCATTCACAGATTTCACAGAGGAAGGAAGTGTGAATGTTTCAGACAAATATTTATGTACCCACGATGCAAAAGTATGGGAAGGTTTATCTTTGTCCATCCCACAGTTACATAATCATTTTTCATATTTTCTATGGCTTTAAAGCACAATGCTCGGTGAGTGCTCAGTTAAGTTGGAGGCCAGGGCTTCTAAGGGAGCGAGGCTTGAACAGCGTGGGGGAGGGGGAGGGGGGGGGTGTGCAGCAAGAAGGGCTGCTGCAACTTAAAAAGTCTCATCTTTATGCCCGCCAGCGACTGATGTTCCTCACTCATGGAGCAAATTGAGTTTGCATGCCTTGATGACTCATTAACATGGCCTTTGCAGCATTTCGCCGATGCCCCTGTGCATTCAAACATATTCCATCTTTAATAGTTTTATGCGGAGGAATTTATTTGGTATAATGTCAGTGGTAGCTCTTTTTTTTTTTTCTCTCTCTCTCTGCTGATTTGAAGTCTGTGTTTTATATCGGAGTGCTCATTTGTGGTTCCATTACATGCGTGCAGTAGTTATTCATTGTTCATCGACACAGAGCTGAGAAAATGTGTTTTTATCAATGTGAAATATTAAAGGGACTGAAAATAATTGTTCCATTACATTACAACGGGCATTGTTGGAGTCATTAAGCAAAGTCGAGGGAGAATAGTGTTTTTTTGTTGGAGTTTTTTTTTTTTAAATCAAAGTCACAAAGAAATGTCATTTAACTGCCACTTGTCTCCGTAGTTCGCCATTCATTACAGAACAGTAATTGGATGGTGAAACCGGGTATCATTATTGGATGTATGGTTTAGAAGTAGATATGCTGGACCTTTTACAAACATGAAAAATGATTCTGTACTTTGTAGATAGTGTTAAGCTTCAAATAAATAAACTGGGACCGGGCTCCAAGAGGCTCCACTCTGGTGTCTTAGCAAATCAAGTAGAACTTTCACTGCTGTACACATTAAGAGATGACTGCAACTTTTAAATCCAAAAATACAGCAGATATCAGACTAAGCGGTCTGGTTTGGGATGATAAACATTCTCGGTGCCTCTCCAAACTCCTCATTAGTGACGATTTAAACTAGGTGTTGTAGATGTAATATGAAGCAGAATCCTGCTTCATATTACAATTTGTGGACATATTTTATTTAGAGACTGTTTTTTGTTGATGTTGGAAGCGGAATTTCATAATATTAGCACAACATCCAACATGTTTTTTCACAGATTCAAAATCCTGAGCAAAGACTAGAGAGCATCTCGCTATGGAATCACACCCGCTAAACTGGCCGAGGGTGTAAAGTGGACAGTGGCCCCTTGCCCTCTTCCCACCTTCCCTACTTCCTTACTTCCACGCCCATCTTTGAACTCTGCCTTCACTTGTATCGCAACGGCACAACTGTAGTTTTGTTTGTTTGTCTTGCACGGTTGTGACGCAAACAAATACCAGCCATGTGATCACATGTAATAACATGTTCTACAAGTGATCCGGTAGTTTTACATGAAGTTGGTGCTGAACCAGTTGCTTAAACAGTCAATGTCAGCAATTTTAAATCATTATTTAATTGTTTAAAGTAGTATTTAGCAAAATGAAAGTAAGTAAAGTGAAAGTAAATGCATGTAAACATGCCAAACAGCTGGATTTTTCTATTTTACTAAATAAGCACGTTTGGCTTTAGAAACATGATTTGTCATTATTTTCTTCACTTTATTAAGTAATCAAAAAGAGATCGATGGCTTCTATAATAATGAAATTGATTATTACTTTGCACCTCTGCATTGAGTATTTCTGCCGAGTCAGACCATTTTGCGCTCTCTTCCTTTCGCATGCTCACATCCTCTCCGTGTGTCTCTCTCTCCCCCAGGATACCAGACGGACAGGCAGAAGCCGGGTCCCTCGCTGCAGGGAGACTGCGCTCCCTGGAAGACCAGCTCACCAGAGCCAAACAGAAGATCCACAGCTTCCAGAAACTCACTGGCGACGGTAAGCAGGACGGGGCCATGGAAAAGGTTGCAGGGGAGTATTTGGCACAGAGCTTGGAAATATGAACGGATTGATTTCGGAGGTAGGGGGGGGGGGGTTGACTATATACGCTATAAACCAGTCAACGGCTCTTGTGAGCTTTTGCCTGCAGCGGGAAACTCAGTCTAGTCCGTTGTTAAACCCCTGCTGTGGCTCAGCAGCGATGATGGCAGAGTCGGGCGGGCAGGGTTATGTGTGTATTTGCCAATCTAAGCAGTATTCAGACGGGCAGGAAAACTTGTCAGGTGAGCGGGGAAATGTGTGAATGAAGTGCGAGCAGTGTGAATGCCCCGATGGAAGAATGGAGGAGAGAAAAGAGACGGACGGACGGAGAGAAAATAAAGAAGGACGTGTGAGCGAGGAGGGCAGCGCAGGGTCAGCCTTTCAATCTTGCCGCAGGGGAAGAAAAAGCTAAAAATACCCTCCAGCTTTTTTTTCCACCCGGGGAGGGAGGGAGTGAGGAGAGGAGAGATAGGAAGGTAAAAAAAGAGCTTTTTCCTCTCCGCCACCACCTCCTCCTCCTCCTCCTGCTCGAGGCTGTCCTTCCCTTTCCTAGATTTTATTTGTTTGTTTCTCTCCGCAGAAACCAGAGCAGTCAGCTGGGTTATCCATGTAGGCTACTCCACATCGTTTGGCTCGGGTGGGGCATAGAGCTTCTTCCTGTTGTTAGAACGGTGTGAGAACAGACATGAGAGAGAGCCACGAGACAAAAACAGTGATCAAGAGCTCCATATTGAGGTCAAAGCAGCACCCAGGGACAACCAATAATAGAGGAACATTTTCCAAAACCTTACTTTATACCATTAGCCTATTTCGATTTATATAATCCAGTGCTCAAACATTCTTAAAGACCTCTTGGCATCCTTTAAACCTTTTTCCCCCCAAGCTGTGTTCCCATGGAGCTGCTTTGAAGTAATCAATTGATTGTTTAAGATCATACCTGTGCATCAAATGTCAGCCGGCTGAGTGTCTTTGGTTATGTGTGTTGTTGTGAGCCGGGTCTCTCTTACCCCCCCCCCCCACCTGCAGGTCCTGGGCCCACTCAGGAGGAGCTGCGTAGGAGGGTGGAGAACGGCGTTAAGGAGTTCTGGTACTTCGTTCGCAGCGAGGTGAAGAAATTGGCCAACGCCGAGATCAGCGAAAGGCTGAAGTATGCAGACACACTCCTGCAGGACCTGGGCCACCAGGAGAGGTGAGCATGTAGCATGCTTGACAGTGGAAATGTGAAAATGGGTCACAAGGATTTGAAGAAAAGTATGAAATTTGTGGCAAAGCTGAAATCAGTAAAACAAATAAGCATGTGGTCATTTTAAACTCAAAATTGCTAATAGATGTTGGTGTGATTGTGTGTTTGCCTTCTCTGTGTGGTGTTTCTCCAACTTAACACACTCTCAGTAAGTAGTGGGACAATCATTCCTGAAGGATGTATTTCAAATTGATAAATATAAACATTTTGAGAGCCGTGTGGAGGCAACAGATACCCTCTGAATTCCATATTCAGCAAGTTAAGAAACTTCTAAAGCAAAAATTCTAAGCAATCTCTGTTTCTACCTTTTCAAATTCAGATTTCTTTTGTTTTTTAATCTTAAAGACTAGACGAGCATAATCATCAACAGATTTATTGATGATGAATATAGTCATTAGCCGAAGTCCTCAGTGGACAGATTGTTGGTGCTCAATGGTCGTCTGTATAAGAAACGGCTCAGAATCCTGATCAGTGTTTTTAATCTGTCTCTCTGTGGACGTTGATTACAGACTCCCATGCTACTGTTTACCAGCTCTGCCCACTGACGATGTCAAACGTTGACACGTTTGACAGGTGACCTTGAAAGCAGCAGTGGCGGCGGCGGGGCAAAGGCCATCGATGCGTTGTGTCTGTCATCTGGATGGCTCACACACTGCTGAACGAAGAAAGGCCCGATCACTGAGCCAAGTGGTTCATTGTAATCCTGCTGAAGTGGCTTAAAGGGCCCATTGTCTTAGCGTTTGCTGCCTAAGCAGCTTTCCAAAGACTGGATCCTCACTCCGTACACATAGGCATGCATGTGTACACACACATATACAGTCACAGAACTTTCACATGCATTCACTCTACTCTATCTAAGCCCCCCCAGCTTTCTCTGTATCTACTGCAGGCAAAGGCCAGGAGGGCCAGCACAGATCGGGGCAGAGGTGGAAAGAGCAATGAAATGTTTGACTCGTATAAATGCATCGCTCCCTCGTTTGAATTCTTGCTCAGGGAGGGTGTAAGGTCCTTCGCTGCGAACATTTCCCCAAGTGAAATAAAAAATGTTAGCAACTTAGCGGCCATCCCAATAAAACCAATCACCGCGTTGTGGTGAGCTTTCCGTTCCACAAAGCTTTATCGGCAGCTGAAAGGAGACTGTGTGAAAGTTCACAGAGATCTGACGGAAAGTTCAGATGTCTGTAACAGGAAACGAACGCTTCTGCATCTACGAAAGAGTGCACCGCAATAACACAATTATTGTTTTCGACTGAAATAATTAGACGATCTTGATCTACTTTAGATTTAAGTCTATTTATTGTTTTCATTATTGATTCGTAATCCGATTTATTTTTCTGATGAATCATTTTGTCTCTAAAATGTCAGTACATCAAGTGACGGTTTCAAACATTCTAACATATAGTTTTAATCGACCAACTGTCTATAACTATGTTGAGATACTCAGTTTACTATCGTAGAAGATGAGGATCATGAGATCGTGACAATATTCACATTTGAGAAGCTGGAAGCAGTGGGTTTCTCTGCTATTTTTACTTATAAATAACTTTAACAACTAATCAATAATCCAAATTGTCACAGATTAGTTTTCTTTTTATCAATGAATCGACAATCATTGCAGTTCTAATATACTTGTAAAGCAAGAATCAATCAATTTTAGACAGAACAGCGACTACTGTGTAGATACATGTTTTTGACCATTTGGTATTAATAAATTGCATTTCACAGTATATCCGGGAAACACATGCAGTGTGTGTCCTGAACTTATCACTGTGTTTTTAGAAGAAGAAAACAATCTCACTAGAGATCCACAATTATAACTGAACTGAAAAATGAACAAGAGTAACTAAAACATAGTTGTAGTAATCCTTATACTTAAAAGAAAACTAATATTAAGAAGATTCATGCCCAAAATTATTATTATTATAAAACAGTGAAACAATACAGTCTACGGTCAGGTTGGGTAAACTCATTTTCCTGTTTATTTCCCACCAAATGGCTGCCATCATGTCATCGAACAGCACGCTATAGGCCAGGGAAAGCATCGGCCTTCTCTTTCCTCCTGTTCCCCCATCCTCTGTCTTACTTGAAACCTTGTACATGCTCTCACCTTGTAAATGCTCTCCCATCGGTGCAGCATCGGTACTCTGTAAAGCTGTGCTCTGCTGCCAAGCCCCGCGGCTGCAGCCTCAGCGTCTGCAGTCTGAGCCAATCAGGAGCCCTGGGGAAGCCCACAAGCTTCACACACTGGATGCCCAAGACCACACACACACACATATTTGAAAGCACACACACTCCCCGATACACATGGACATCAGGGCTATGTGGTGTCTTGGCTGCCAAATTCCCCGTTTTATGTTGATTCCTTCTTGTTAGGTTTTGTGGCCAGCCAGGTTAGTTTTTACCGCCCGCAGAGCGCCAATGATTGCTCCCCCGTGTGCTTCTGGAGGAGCATTTGACATCCGTGCACACATTGTGGTTCCAGCTTCAAAATGGGACAATGAGTAATGATACCGTCTTATTGTAGAGAAAGGCACTATTCACCCCGCCGCACTGTTGAAATGGGACATGTTGCGTTTATCTGCTTTGTGTATGTGTGTGTGTGTGTGTGTGTGTGTGTGTGTGTGTGTGTGTGTGT
>NW_022280055.1:776810-782687 GCF_004355925.1 Anarrhichthys ocellatus | reverse complement strand
TGTGTGTGTGTGTGTGTGTGTGTGTGTGTGTGTGTGTGTGTGTGTGTTTGTGCCTTTGCATGCACGACTGAATATATGCATAAGAACTCTCAGTCACACAGGATGTGACTGATTTGGGTCAAAGAAGTGAGTAATAGATTAAGCTTGCATAAGTGTGTGTGTGTGTGTGTGTTTGTGTGTGAGAGAAAGAGAGTGTGATGCGTTTGCGTCCGCCCTTAGCTGCAAGTATCAGAGCTCTTGGGCATGTTTGTAAGTGGATGGTCACGATATTTGGCAGTGTGTGACATGACACAAATTCGCTGTCAGAGGCGTGCAGATGGCAGACTTAATCCAAAAGAGAGCTAAACAACCAGAAAGACGTCATCAGTCGGCTTGACAAACCCATCACTTTTTCTATAAACATCCTGAAAGCACGATGAGCCTTGGGACTGTCAAACGCTCGGTATGCTGTTGACATATGCTGGTGGAGGTTCTTATCTAAAGCCCTGTGTAATGTTGTGGTAACTTTTGTAGGAGAAGGAGTTTTACACAAATCACACTCATTTTACCCTGATGTGAAATGGAAATGAAACATCATATCTAATAAGGTCACAGACTACATATGCAAGTGTGTAATGTGAGATGTGTAAAATATGAAAGTCTGCTTAGTCAAGATCGGGTTGACAAAACTCTTCTGCATATTGAAGTGTTGTTGGCTGTCCGTTTGTATTTTGATGTACTGTGTCGTGATATTCTAAATCTTCTTTCTAAAACCAGTTAAACTGTTAATAACCAGGTGGGAGTGGCTGTTTTTTTGACATCCTGTGAATAAGATTAAGCTACTGTACGTCAGCAAGTTGATACAAAAATCATGTAAATCCATAAAATGACCGCTGATGGATTTGCAATGTCTCAATGCTCGAGAACAACCAGAGATTAAAAGTATTTACAAGATCTTGTAGCCAATCTGAAATTGATCTCTGGAAAACCTGAACCCAACATGTAGAAATCATTCTACAAAGAAAACAGACTCGATACAAAAGAGATCAGGAGATCCAGGCTCGATCCAAGATGCAGTCGATCCAAACAAATCCAAACAGAAGAAGAACACAAACGCTGGCAGCAGGAAGATGCTTCACATATTAACAAGCAGCCGCATTTGGAAAGTCTGTTTCCTTTCTCTGTGTATCACATTCACACTCTGCAGCTCACATCGAAAAACACATTTTTTCAACTATTATGATTGTGACACACCGATATTCCACACCTGATCCACCTAACACAGTGACATGCAGACCCGGGTATTACAACGCCACCCTGTGTTGCCCAAGTGTGAGTGAATGTAGTTTGAAACCAGTTAGACTCAGGTCTCTGGTCGGGTTCTGGTTACTAGGAACCGACTGGATCTGTGAAGACCTACTCAAACAGTAGTGTGTGTGTGTGTGTGTGTGTGTGTGTGTGTGTGTGTGTGTGTGTGAGCTGTATGCATGTGGCTGAAAACCTGTCAAACAATCTTTTTTGGATTTTTTGATCTAAAATACAGACACTTTCATTTATTTTCTTTTTTTAACAGTTTATACGTTGGCCAGCAGAAGCCTTTAAAAACACTGTGATCATTGTGCCTAAACAGGCAAATTTGAACAATGCAAATGCAAATTTTTCCAAATTAGATAATTACAATTTTTGATTTATGTATCCTGCAAGCACTCGCTTCACTGGGAGGAAGTCTTGCAGCATGCGCTCCTTCTGCACCGGTGGAGCAGCTCCACCCCTCTCTGATTAACTGGTTCTCACTCCCAACTCATCAAATATCAACGCTTGGTCAGTGCTCCTTGACGTCCGATACCGACGCACCGAGTGTCCGGGCTTTCAGCAATGTGCAAACTCATCCCCGTCATTGTCAGACTCTCAGAGAAGAGCAAGCTCTAAGGCCTCTTCAACACGTTACTGTGAATTACTTAACGTTACAGTAGACGTGTTCTAATCGTTCAAAATGACGGATGGCCTTCAGATGCTTCCATCATTGTCAAAAACAATAGTGAAATGACGTAAAATGTTCAATTACCGCGACCTCTGCTGTTTAGAGATGTTTACAATTTTGATGTGATGTGGCCAGATATTGTCATTGTTTATTAGAGGAAAAAGAGAAGTGTGTATCCTGAAACAAAAGGCTGTTCATTGCAAAGATTATTAAGTACCAAACCTCTCAGAGATGTAGTGTTGCTCTCTGGGCAATGTTCATAGATTTGATTATGAGTGGATGGCTGATAACACTGTTGCAAGTTGGAAAAAAAAACACCCCACAGAGTTTGTAGCAATCAGTGTTTCTTTTCAGCTGGTTATAATACATGAATAATTATAGTTTTCAAATGTGCATGTGTCTGCAGATCCATCATGACAGACTTGTACTACCTCAGCCAGGCGGACGGAGTGGGCGAGTGGAGAACGAAGGAGGCTAAAGACGTGTCGGATCTGGTCCAGAACCGAATCACCTACCTACAGGTATCTACAGACACACCTGCTGCTCAGCCAACTGGCCTTGCACGCTTGCTTACTTACACACACACACACACACACACTGCATTTATGTGAATGTTTCCCTCTCAGGTACAACTGCACATATGCGTTTTTGAGGACATCTTTCCCACTCGCTTGTCTCATTTGCACCATCCATAACTGTCAGCATCAGTTTCCACGAGGAGCAGGTGATGGGTGTGATAGCAGACTGTCTCAGCAGTTGGATCTAACAAGCAGGATTCTTGTTGCTTGTCAGCGATTTAGTGACACACACACACAAGCGGCAAAAGACAGACACGCATGCAGACTTGCAAAAAAAATGACAGATCGGCAGACGCGCGTATGCAGAAATTTAAAAAAAGTCCTCACACAGACTCGCATGTATTTACTCAGGCTGAGATAGATGCACATATGCTTACAGCACCACACACACCCTGAGACCCATGACTCATCCATTCACCCCCAGCCGCCCGGCTCTGGTGCTGCCGGGTTCCCGGGCGGGGCGGTGCGCCGCGGCACCAGGCCCTGCAGCATTAATGAGCCGGTGTGTTTGATGAAGAGGACCCAGTCAGTCTGGCTGGGCGGAGACGGCACCACTAACAGCTGCTGTCACCACCGCTGAGGGATCACACCGCTCCACCAGCTGCTGTCACTAATTCATCACACACACACACACTGAGTCGTGTACAGATGAATTCACCCGCACCTACGCAAGCAATTGGCGCACACATACACACAGTCACAAGATTGATGCACATGCTCCTATGCAAAGAGGTGTGTGTGTGTGTGTGTGGGGGGGGGGGGTTGTTTTGCTGTCCATCTCACACACCCACACATCTATATGTACACACACTGGCAGGCTCCACACTCCTATCCTGCTGCCACCTGCACCAGCTTCTCCCTTCATTCCTGCTTGAACTAACTAGTTCTCTGCGTCTGCTCCATCTGTCCACTCACAGCATTCAGTGAACATGGCTGGCTTCTTCAGATGGATTTCTGTTGGACACGCTTTTCATCTATTTTTCGCTCTGTGAGCCTTTTTATGGTGGTTCTAATTGATGGCGAGGAAGACGGTGTTTTTTTGATCTTTGGTATCTTTGCACTTCATTTCCCAAAGATCACTTGTCGCTCAGCAAACGTGTTCAGTACCTTGAAGTTATAATCCTTGAAGCAGCTATAATCAGTATTTTTATATTAGTTATTATAAGGAGCTTTAGCTGGTTATAAAATAGTCTAAATTTAAAACTCATGCCTCTATATGACCTAAGTAAACAAGACCATCAGCAAGAGCCGCTGCAACACACTCTTATCCCAACGTCACGTACTGAAACCTGGCCAGAACTCTTGGCGTCACTTTCTGACGCACTGGGTAGCCGAGCACATCAAGCTATAACGCTCCCGAAGATGCTAGATGCTAAAGGTGCCTTTATCGTTATTCTTAATGCTCGCCATCGGGTCCGATTCCCCGCAAAATCAAATGAAAAGATTTGCGGCACGTAGACTCCAGCTTTAACTTGACGCATCAACTTAAAAGTGATATGTCAGTGTTGTGTTTACAGCTCTGTTATTGCATTATTTTTATATTGAAAACTAAAGAAGACAACAGGCATCATTGTGACACAGAACAGTGAACCCGTAATCAAATGTTGTCTTCTGCATTATGTGAAATTTTCGCATTGCACTGGCTTATGTTTTCCACATCTTGTCCAGTACTCGCATTCATCCTTTTCTGTGTAGGTAAGAAATAAGAACAGTGAAATATTCTGAACAAAGAGGCAATTACAGAATGCAAAAACGCTAAATGGCTTTTCCTGAGAACTATTGCCAGCAGTAAATCGTACAAAGATGGGGTTTGATATAATATAACATTGGAATAAGATTTTCTGATAATAATATTTGAGTTTTCTCTCGGTGGAGCTCAATCATAGTTGAGTCATTGTGGATGTTTTTGCTTTTGCTAACAACCCAGTCCTTCTAAATGACAGCAGCAGTGTTGCCTCTTCATGCAAAACAAATGTCTCGCAACCTGAGCGCAACAGGTGGTTTTACACTAAAAGCGTCTTTGAGGAGAATGAAAAGACTTTAATTAGCTGGATATAGTGTGAAACTGCTGACAACAGAGAGTGGCAAAAACAGACATTTACCAAAATGTAGTTCGCTTTTTTTCCTACAGATATCTTAAAGCGTGAGCAGCTCTCTTTCATCTTCCACTCTGTCTTTGAATGTGGCCATCACAGCGGATAATTACCTGAGCCTGGCATATTGTTTCTCTTATCCAGTTGTTCTTCGCCGTATTCCCCATGAGAAACAATATCACTGTGGTCTCTCTGAACTGAATCACTCTGCAACTGCCTTCTGTGTTTCACACTCAAAAAGCACACCGTTTAAACAGCCACTTAACCTGCAACACGGAGCGGTACTCAGAGGCTGCCTTTTGTGCACGCATCTGCCGCCATTATCCTTGAACCGGGTCTCTCGGCGCTTCGGAGTCATTCCAGCCTCATCATTACCAACCAGGGAATCCAATGCTGGCCTCCTCGCCACACGGCGCATGCCACACGTTACAGCTCGGATGCCAAGCTCTGTCGTGAGAAAAAGCTTAATTCTTTTGTCAGGACGCCACTGTAGATTATGAGCACAGTGACTTAACGGCTATTGGAATAGTAGTGAACTGGCAGCCTGTAACACCAGGGAAATGCCTGTGTGGCTTGTCCTTTCAGCGCGGTGGCTGCTGTACTCTGTCCGTGATGTTATTGAACAGCAATCGGTTTTCAGCTCCTCTCTTTCTTTTTTCACGTGCCCTTCTTTTCTGTTGCCTCTGTCCTCGTTCTCATTCCATCTCCACTGTTGTTTTTTTATCCTCTCATCTCTTCCACTGTTCACTTCTCCTCCCTCTCCTCCCTCTTCCTCTCTCTCTCCTCCTTCTCCCTCTCCCTCGCCTGCTAGTGTGTGATAGGCAGCGTTAGCCGGTGGGTGCCGGGCGGCCTGATTACGGTGAACCATCCACAGCTGCAGCAGCCTAATGAGGAAAACACTCCCATCAGCCGGTAATTGCTGTTTAGGAAGCTGGTTGGCACCAGCGTTGCGGAGTCGCTCAAACCGGCCGGCGACCCATCGGCAATGCAGCATGCGTCACTCTGTTGGTTTCCACTTTTTATTTTTTACTTTTGCTTTTCCGCGAAAAGGAAAAATCCTTGTTTCTTTCCCCATTGCCTCTCATTTGGCGTTCTTCCCCTCAGACTGTAAGATATTGAAGCTAAATTAAGAATGACGAATGAGAGTGAGTGAAGTAGAGAATCAGAGAATAGGCTATGAGGATAGAGGGTGGTAGAACGGAGAGAGAGAGAGAGAGAGAGAGAGAGAGAGAGAGAGAGAGAGAGA